>NC_021164.2:23658050-23684228 GCF_000331145.2 Cicer arietinum | reverse complement strand
TCTAACCAATCTTGTGCATACAATAGGTGTGTTTGTATCATTGGATGAATATTTTGGTCATTTTTTTTCTCCCTTCGTTTTTTTTTTTTTTTCTTTTTTTTTTTTTTTTTTTTTTTTTAATTGGTGAGTTTTGTTTTGTTGCATTGCAGTGGGAAGATAATTCCGAGTGGAATCGCTGCTGACTCGTATAAAAAAGCGGTTGACTCAGCGATTCAGAAATTGAGAAACGAAGAAGAAGCTGAAGCAAATGATGATGCTAACATCAACGGCGGCAATGATAGCAACAAAATAACCAAACCGCCTTCGTAAGTGCAAAATTCAGAAATTCTCTTTGTGTCGTTTTCAATTCTCTTCGTGTCATTTTCAGCCGTTAAAACGATTTTGTTATGTGTTTAATCTTTAATCGTCATCATGCCTTCAATTATTTCCTTTTTGAAACTTTGTTCTTTTTCTTTTTTGTTTTTTCTGTTGTTAATGCTTTTGTTTTCCATCTTTCTATTTTAGGACGCCGAAGACTCCTGTAGAACTCGCAATTGATTTCATTTTGCATGATTTCGAAATGGCAGGTAGGTGTTGTTTAATTCTCGGTCTGAATTTTCTGCTTAAAGATTTTTTTTTTCAATTGTGTTTTTTTTTTAATTAATTAGTCATTATCTCTTGCTCAACTTATAGTTTTAAAGTGTGGTTATCCTACAAATCTTTATATTGAAAAAAATGCTGCTGCAATACTAGACTTATTTACAATATTACGATCTTAGACTGACTAGTACACATTGAAATTGAAAACTATTTTTTCATTTACAAAACTGAAATCAATTATTTTAGATTTTTAAACTCTATTACAAGTTGAAGCTAGGATCAGGCTTGTGCACGGTCACAAGTTGATGATTGATGTAACGGTCTAATTTTTAACTTAAAAAATTTATATTACAATAAAAATGATAAAATTATCTTAAAATTTAAGCCGTTTAATTTTAATCTTGATTGGATGACTCTAAAGTAATGACTACACACAACCTTGCACACCTAACTGCACCTAGTCCAAATTTATCAAGCTTTTAGCGTATTTAGATATCCTAAAACAGTTGCACTAGATTTAATGATATTCACTTGGCAGAAGGGATCCAAGTCAATTGTAATTGAAAAAGGGTTATTTCAAGAAAAAGTAAAAGGAAATAGTAGGATAACTGTTTAGAGACAATTTGTGATTGTGAATATGATTTGTTTACTAGTTTACTTGTTAAGTAAGTGTACAATTTTTTGTCTTTGTTCTAAAATTGGAGATTAATTATTTAGCTGGGAAATTATGAATGCAGAAGTGGAACCAATTTCAACATATGTAGATTTTGGGGAGAGGGAATATTTGGTTGCGGACGAAAGAGGGTACGATTACTTGCTATATAAAATGGCTGAAGACTTTCTCTTCACATCAGAGGGTAGAATTTTGGATGATCGTCTCAAACTCAACAAGGTACAATTCATCATAAATTCATAACCAAACACTTTCCCATATTGAGATTTTTTATTGTTAAATTGATTTTTTGTTGGCCCCTACCTGTTTAAGTGTCAGTACCCTGTTGGATTGTTTATTTGCTTCACCATTTGGCTTGGCTCGGTGAAAAAATCTGTCTTTGTTTGTATTTGCTGCCATCTGTTTTTTTCCCTTTTGCTATTTTGTAATCTTGTTTCGCTGTCTATTACTTCAGCTCAATTGTCCCGCTTTTGGACTTCCGCAGAAAATGACTTTTCAAAACTCTTTTTTAAGTTTTTTATTTTGTATAAATAAAAATTGGGATATTTTCTGTTACTCTTATCTTCTTTATAGTGTCAACTCCCATACGTTTTCGTGAACTTTTTTACTACTTTATTATTTTAAGATATAAGTTGAGAAGACTTTTAAATTCTAAATGGTACTACAAAATATAAAAATATAAGGAATACAAACTTTGCTGTTTTATCGATAGTTTTTTTTACTTCCAAACCATTTACTTTTGTTTTTGATAAAAAGGCATTTGCTTTTCAAAGAGGGAAATAAAAGCATTTCATATGTGATCTATGCTCTATAGTATTGTACAAATTTAAAGTATTTATTTGTTAAAAGTCATGACAATAACTTTCAGGCCTATAAAGAGATGTTCACTATTCAGAAATTATTTATACAAAAGCTATGACATTAGCTTTCAGGCGAATTAAAAAATTATTCACAAATTTTTTCTCATGTTTCACAAAAAGGAAAATATATATATATATATATATATATATATATATATATATATATATATATATATATATATATATATATATAAAATGAATCTAAAAAATTATATGTGAAGAAGTCAGACTTAAAAAGTATTTGACAATTTGCTCAAAAAAAGTATTTGACGATACCACATTTTTAAATTAAATAAATAGGCAGACTTATTTGGTTAAAAGGTCAATCTATAAAATATAATTTCCAGTTATGATCAACTGTCATGTATGTGGGAAAAATACTTCTTAAATTCGACCCATAAAAAATACATTCTTCTTTAAGCATTAAATTGGTATTTTTGAAAATTGAACATATTATGAAATATCGATTCAGCCCAAAAAAGTTATGAATATAAACATTTTGATACTCAATCTTTCTCATGATACAATTCCCTCTTTTTTACGTCTTCTCTTCTTGAGTAAAAAAAAGTCTTCTCTTCTTATCACTTTTTATTCTCCAAAAAGGGATGGAAACTATTTTTTAATGATGATTGTCCATCACCCATGATCAATAAAGGGAGCAAAAAAGATTCTATCTTTTTTTATTTTATTTTATATTATCCCCTGATTAATCTGTATTATATTTTCAGTTAAAATATTTTGCTATTAAGAAGGTTTTGTAGGAGCATATCAATGCTCAAAATTATCTACCTGACCACATCAGGAAATGAAATAATATGCGATCTAAATAAATAAAGTACCTAAATTTAAATAAATGTCATTTCATATGACATTGAGTTAATTAATTTTGACTTACTATAAGTCGTTATTATTGGATAAAATAAAATAATTAAGATTGATCATATAAAAAATCCATTCAAAAAGTCTACCGTATAACATTTTTATTATATTTTTATTGTTCAGTGGGGTATATATGATGAACAGTTGGTGCATATGTACTCGCTTTTTTCTATAGAAAAATTCTTTCTTTTGAAATCCTTTTTGTAATCATTTCAACGTTTTGAAGTCTGAGACTAAGCAGTAAGCAGGTCGATATCAAGATGTGTGTTGACCATCTGCTGAATATTTTTTCAATGGTTACAATTTTACAACGTTACATCGATATGCCTAAACATTTCAGAGGACCTCCACTTAGAGGCAAAATTCGACCCACAGCACAAATAATGTTAACTGTTACAATCCTTTTTAAGACCCTTTCCATCTCATAAATTAGTAGGCCCCAAAGTTCCAATTTCTGTTACCAGCAACACTATTTGAATTGACCCAATTCCAATTACCTAAGGATGTTGTGTCATTTCATCTCAAATAAAACAACAGGGAAGAAATGCGTCTTGTCAATTTCTCCATTTGTTAGAAACGAATGGATCTAGCTTTAATATAATGTTTTAGTCCCAGTTGCTGGTGTCTATGGAGTCTTGCTGCAAAATACTCTAAATTTAGAAGTACTATTTACTAGTTATGTTTTAAATAATTTTACTTGTCCCTCTTTTAAAGTTTGAGCACACATTAAAAAACAATGAATTTAAACAAATATAAACTAGTTATCCATAATTTGTGTAAATAAAATTCATGTTAAGTATGTATTTTATTTTTGTAAGTATACAAAAGAAAAAAATGTACAAATGTATTTTAATTTCCTAAAACAACTAATGTTTTGGAAAAAAAAAAGGTTTAAAAGACAAAACTAGAGACAAGAGAGAGTGCTGTTAATGTTTTTTTTTTTGACAAAAATATTGCTAATGTTAGATGTTTTTTATATTCATTTTTTACTTTTGACTTATGATGCTTTTATATTCATAAAACTCCAATAAATCAGCCACTGGGTCCTACTCGAAGTCCACCCAGGTTCCTTTGTAATTATAGTAGTACTACTTTCCTAATTGAATTCATTGGTTGATGATTTCAAGGCTTGAAGGCTCAAATTTTCATGAGATATTATTGTTTGGGACTTCATTTTACTTTTACATCTCCCTTTGACTTCAATTGGTTTTGTCCTGTCATGGATTTCATTTTGCTAGACAGTAACATAATAGTAGAATTTTGAGCTGAACTAGTAATTTTTTGCATGGAATTATATAGGTCGTCCGGGAATTGCAGCATTCAAGAAATGGTGTTACGGTTATCACGGAGGATGGTTGCGTTTACGAAGCCAATTATGTAATTCTGTCCGTTAGCATTGGTGTTCTCCAAAGCGACCTGATTGCCTTCAATCCACCCTTACCCGTACGTTTTCCCAATATATATTCTCCTTTATTTATTTTGTGTTTGTTTTGATATCATAGTTGAATTTGCAAAAGCTAGAGAGTGTAGCTTTTGTTAATTCACATAGTCTCATCTTGATATTGTCACGTCTATTATGAAACCAAATATACACTTAATCTCAAGAGATCTGTGTAATCAAGCAAACTAGTTGTGGAATATTCAATATTGTATGATGTACCACTAGGAATTGAGTTTAGAATACAAAGTTTGACTCCTACAATGTAACGAAACAAAGTTAAAATCCAAATAAGAGAGTTATCTATAATTAGTGTCCCACATGCCTTGTATGAGAAACCAAAGAATATTGTATGATGTGGAATTCATTTACTGGCCCCGGATACGAGGACACCTCGTGCTTCTGATGCTGATCTTTTTTAGGGTATTAATTTGAGAACTCGCCACCAACATGGTGGAAATGGAATCTCTAGGTAGGTTCTGCCTGTCTATACGGGTCCCCATAGCAGGAGTTTCCTTTATGTTTACAGGTTGTGGCCCCATAGTCTTAAATATTATTGGTTGGGAATGTAAAGAAATAGTAGTATAGGGATAGCTAGGTTTTGTATTAAATTCAGCTCTCTCTGGTTGATGACGCCAGAAGGTAGATTTTCGAGGTGTCTTCATATGCTTAAACTAGGGATGGCATGATCCACGGTATCAGTGGTCCACAGTCTCATCGTTGATGGATTAACCCTCTTGGTTAGGTTAACAAGTGGACAGCTGAATACAACAACTTGCATATGTAATTGGTCAATTCACATAGGTGCGTTGTGTGTTCTTTAGAATAATGCTACGCGCCGTACAATTGTTGATATGATTGAGTTCTAATAATTTAATTAAAAAAAATTCAGTTGAAACTCTGTAGCTAATTAGAATGAACAAATGCAGCTATGTGAAACAGTGATGTTTCATTTTTAGCTAATCTTAGATATCTTGTAATATTTCATTTTGTTGATAACTCGTGATTTTCAGAAGTCTGTAGATAGACTAATGCTCTGTATTTTTTATGATCATTCTTTTTTTAATGATGTGATGGACTAATGCTCTGCCACTAAAGTTAAAACTTAAGAAAATAGTAATATTAATAATACATTACATAAGACACATTTTTTTACACTCAACGACACTTCACATCTGATTAATTATATGGAAAAATATAGTTATTTTAATTGAATAGAAAGTTAATTGAAATTATAACAAAAATTGTGATTAACTCAATTGCATGATCAACCACAATTTTTAATATAATCTAAATTAACTATTTACTCAACTACATTAACCACATTTTAGATGTTAGATGTTACATTAACAATATGGCCTAAACCTCTTAATTGTTGTGTCCTTTGAAAGGGCAAATTGTAGGAGAGCAACATGCTGCATGTTATTCATCTAGGCTATGCCATGGTTTACATAATTACATGTACTCTTAGATTAGTAAAGGTCTGAAGGACTTAAATAATTATAAATTTTAAGTTGCACAAGATATCCATACGAACACGTAATGTATTTTATCAAATGTATGGAATGGAATTATAAGTGATATGAGGTCATAAAATAAACAATTATGGGATACGATATATCATTGAGGTTATTTGTCTTTTCCCTTAACTCATTTGAGCTTTAGTCGTCTAATCATCCCTTCAATGATGTTATTATTAGTTAATACATTTTGTATTGTTGAGCAATAATATACTTGTCTGATTCAATATTTACATGACGATTAAAATAATGAACAGAGGTGGAAATTTGAAGCCATCGAGAAATGTGATGTGATGGTGTACACCAAGATCTTTCTGAAGTTTCCCTATAGATTTTGGCCAAGTGGACCCGAAAAGGAATTCTTCATCTATGCTCACGAGCGGAGAGGCTATTACACATTTTGGCAGGTTTGTTTGAAATCTTCCTTAATGGTTGTCAGTTAATTTTTCTTTCTTTTGTTTCTTTTCTTGACAAGCTTCAAGCAATGTTCATTTACCACACTAGGTGAACACAGAACCAACTTAACTTTAGACTAAACTTTAGGTTGCCTCTAAAAATATAAATAAAACTTAAGTTATATGGCAAATGAGTTGAATTGGATATTTGAGTATACAATCAATTTGACGAAATCACCGCGACATTATAGTTTTGTTGAAACTCTAAAGAGTAGGTTTTGTTCACCCTATGTTGGGATTTAAATTATATTTGTGAAGCACCAAATTACCAAAGTCAATAAATATGCGGTGGTAATTAGGGGTGGATCCGGAAATTAATATTTAGGGTGTCATGGTTAAAAACTTTAATATTTATATAAATATAAAGAGTTTTTTTAGTTTCTTAAATATGTGAAGTGTACTTACTATAGTTTTGAATGTATCACAATTAAACAAATCCCTCTTTTGTTAGTAATTTGGTGAATCAAATTATCTAATGGAAGACAAATTTGAAGACCAAGTTAATTAATGAAAGATACATTCGATAACAAAAATAATTAACAAAATACACATTTAACTAGATTTTTATGTAAAAATTGCTTAGTAATTGACTAATCAAAGAATCATATAATAACTATGTATAACTCAAATAAATCTATAAAATTTAGAGGAACACGCAAGTCTCTCTTCTCCCTCTATCCCGGTAATAACACATACAAATACACACTAAGTGGCATACTGCGATTCCACCAAACTACCTGTCAATCCAAATATGGACGAATTAGAAAGGGAATTAAAATTTCTAAATTGTGCCCGCAAACAAAAAAATGGAAAAATTGCTTTGCTGTCTATTTTATTTCTTGCCAAGGTACAGGCCGCTTACCTAACCTTACGGATCAAGTTGAACGTTTGCATCTTGCTTTTAAATGATTTAATTTAAAGATTATAAACTAAAAAACAATGATTGTCTTGCTTACTACTTAACTGTAAAAAAATAATAAAAACGATTGTCATGCTAAGGATTTAAATACTACTTCGTTTTCATTGTTAATGTGCTGTGCATGTGAGTCACATGCTTCATCTTTAATCTTCTGCTGCCAATAGAACTTGCCACTTATCTTGATTTCTGATGAAGTAGCTTAAATAATGTTATCAAGCTGTAATATTTAATTCAAAATTGTGGCTTTTGTTTGTATCCCCTTGTTGGAGCTAACCACTATAGTCAAACATTAAATACTTGTCATATAGGAGTAACAAAGTTCTCTGTAAGAAGTACTGAATCCTCCCATCCCGTGAAATGGAAGTTTTTTGTACAAGTCCTATTGCTCTCATTATTAATTGAATTCCATCAATCTTACTACATTTTTTTGTCCAAATCTGAGTTAATTGTCAGTCAAACTTCATGATGAGTTTTTTTTATAACAATTCATGATGAGTTTTTAACAATTAACACTTAATACCATTTGTATATTTACTTCTTGTCTGATACAATTCCATATAGCCCAAGACAATTGATAAAAATAGATTTATGGACTATGAAAGAATAGTTTTAGTTGTGTATTTTCCTTCCCTGATTTATGCAAGCTGGCCTAGATGTTTATTTACTTATTTTTGTTTTGGAGTTGTAATTTTTGACCTTTCTATACACCCACATGATAATAAATCCTGATCAGCTACACCTATTATCATCTGTCTTATATTGATAATATAATTATTTCATGGGAACGATAACAAAGATATAATATATTTTTTTCTCTTGTTACTGTTAACATATATTTAATGATTGCCTTTTCTTTCTGCAATGTTGTAATCTGATATTCCCTTGGAGTTATTATCTATGTAAGTTTCGTAATGTGAACCACTCCTTGATTGTTTTCTTATTCAAATGGAAGATTATGTAACCTAACAATAACATATACCAAACTATAGAATAGTTTTATTATAAATGGAAGAAAATTGAATTATACGACATTGTAGAATTTTGGTGCAGTGCAGGATATACATTTCCATTATTGTCAATGTCAATACTCAAACCCTATGCAATAATGCATTGACTTCGGATCAAAACTTCTCTTGTGTATGAAAATAATTGAATTCAGAATCTAATAAAAACATTGGGGAATTGTATTGTCTAGTCCTTTAGCTTTTTCATCCATCACAGAATCATAATATTTGTCTAGTGTCTCTTTGTTTACTTATTCTAATCATTTATATGCTGATTCTTTTATTACCAGCACATGGAGAATGCATATCCTGGCTCCAATATCTTAGTTGTGACATTGACAAATGAAGAATCAAAACGTGTGGAAGCTCAATCTGATGAGGAGACGTTGAGAGAATCTATGGCGGTGCTCAGGGATATGTTTGGACCCAACATCCCCGATGCCATTGATATACTTGTTCCCTGCTGGTGGAATAACAGATTTCAGCGCGGCAGCTACAGCAACTACCCCATTATCTCCAATCGTAAAGTTTTTCATAATATTAAGGTTTGCTTATCATGCTGAATTTCATATTTTTTTAATCATTTGTTTGACAATTCTCTTTTTAATATGTCATGTTCTTAAATATATCAATTGATGCTATAGCCTTTTTATCAGTTCATGCAAACACAAAACAGGGGATGACCTGGAGCTTACAGCTTGCTACCATAATTAATTCAGCTTGCTACTATAATTAATTATCACTCTTCACTATATTATGTGCATTACAGTGACACTAATGAATTCTTTTGACTTACGAAGTATAATGACAAATAGATTTATTTAGGTACTGAATTAAATATAATTTAGTTTTGTTTGGTTTCATTCCTGAACTATCTTCCCCAAATTAAATAAGGTTGTGAGGTTGTGTGGTCAGAGTACAGTATTATACTACTTACCAAATTTTCGTTATTTCATATCATATACCATTATTAAATTCACCTTCAATTATGAATCAATTAGTTTAATGTTACTATTATTTTATGGTACCCCTGTTCTTTGATGAATAGGGAAACAGAGCAGAATCCATCAATTAATATTTCAAACTATAGAAACTTACGTGTAAATTTGATATTTGAAATTTCGTCAATAATAGATGGTCATTTTCCTTGTGAACTTGAGCTGTCTTTTGGTTTTTAGTTGGGCCTTTTAATTTTGGAGAATTAGCCGTAAACACTCATACACCCCTTTGGCATGTAGTGTGAGATAGAAATTGAGAGACTCATCTGATATGTTGGTGATGTGATAGAAAAAGAGAGATAAAGAGAAAATGAGGTGTTAAATGGGTGTAAAAAAATAAGGATGTACATGTATAACTACTCGTTAATTTTAGAAAAATGTTTCATACACCCATATACCCACACAACACCTAGAGAGAAAAAGAAATAGAGAGAGTGATATGATAGATGTGATGTGTTTGGTGATACGATGGTAAAATAGAGATAGAGAGAATGATGTGTTGAATGTGTGTAGAAAGATTAGGGGGTGTACAAAATATCATGGTTGTTAATTTCATTCCCCTTTTTCAATAATTTTGTGTTTGGAGTTTGCTGTTCATCTATAATAAAATTAAAGACACCAAAGCTTATCTTGTCCCTTATTCTATTTGTCATTTTTTGTATGTTTCAGGCTCCAGTTGGTCACATTTTCTTCACCGGGGAGCACACTAGCGAAAAATTTAATGGCTACGTACATGGCGGATATCTCGCAGGTGAGGTGTTAACTTAATGTCAAAGTTTGTATTCCTAATGGTTTTTGAAGAAGCCAAATAAATATATATAAGTATAAAACGAGTTAAAAAAGATACAAAAGTCCAAGTTTGGCACAAATTATGCCAAGGTGGATATAACAACCATCCACTACAGAACAACTGATTCCTAATTCCTAATGGTTGATACCACATCAAGTGACATTTTAAAAAGAAAACATTGAAAATTATATTTCAGGACTCCTTATTCAACGATTTTGTTCTTTTAACTTTTACCCCCAAATAAATATTCTGTGCCTACTACTATATTAAGCTAATTATTAATAAGGATAATTTAGTAGAACTACTTTAATTTTTTAGCGTCAAAGTTTAGGTAGTAACTTATCGATAACCCTCAAGATCTCACATGTGAATGTGAATTTATTTCCTTCCTGAATACTTAACAGGTATTGACACAGGCAAAGCCTTAGTAGAAGAAATAAGGAAGGAGAAAGAAAGAGAAAAAGAAAGCCAAACTCTATTGTTGGAGCCTTTGCTAGCATTAACAGGATCATTAACAATGTCAAAGTCAGAAACAGTCTCCAATATCCACAAATGTGATATTCCTACACAATTATATCTCAGTGGCAAGCTTGGGATCCCAGAGGCCATATTATGATTATATGGTTCTGCAGAGAATGATAATTGATTATGGAAGAAGTATAATTGATGAGAATCATCATGGCCTGGTGAGTCATGATTCCTAGTCTCGCTCAAAGTCATTAATGCCATTAGTAATGTAGATTGACAAAATACTGGAAGTATGTTGGTGAGGTTAAGAGGTGCTGGAAACACCTAAGTTTAGTTCATTCCACTCTTAGTGGAGCCAACTAGGTTATGAATTTTTTTAAGGGGATTAATTGGTATAGACTTAAGATTATTTTGTTCTTTATAGCCAGAAGAAGTAAGATTACATTGTAAGGATGCTAGCTTGTATTTTGATCCTAATTTTACTTGCAATACCAAGTTCATAATTTTTTTTGGGATTGAAGATATTTGTGTGTATACTTTAAATAAAGAAAATAGTAGTGCATATTTACCATATTGATTATATTTATGATTAATTATATATGTTAATATGGTGCTTGGTTCTCAATGTTCAAACTAATTTCAATTTTAGAAATAATTTAGTAGATTCGCGGATTAAAATCAGCAAAGGGGCAAATTGGATCCTCTCATGCCTTGCTGCACAAGAAAAACTAAGGGTGGGAGAAGAGAGAGATTAGTATCATCTCATGTTAGAAATCATCACAAGAAAATAATGTGAAAGATCATGGCTTTAGATATTTATATTAAGAGGAGAGTTTTTGGAAATTTTTAAAAGGATGGAGAAAAGTTGGTTAACCGTGGAGATTTGAAACTCTAGGAAAAAATTGAGAGTATTCTTTTACCAACTATTGAGAAAACTAAATAGAGAAAAATTTGAGAGAGATGAATAAAATTTGTCTTTCAAGTATACCAAAATTGTGAGCAAATACTGTTACTTGTTACGTTTTTTTAAGAAGTGACAAAAGTTACATTGTAGCGCGTTTTTTTTTTCATTTAAGCTAAGTTATAATTTTTTTTATGAGAGTTATATCTATTATAATATATTAAAATATTCTTGAATTATTTGTCATATTTTTTAAAAAATGACAAAAGTTGCATTGTAACGTTTTTTTTCTTCTTTCACTCAAATCAAATTATAGTTTTCTTTTTTTTACGAGAATTACATCTATCATAAATATTAAAATAAACTCTCAAATTATTTATCTGACATTAATTATATTTTATGTTGTATAATTTTATTTGTGTCACTTCACTTATTTGTTTAATTATCATAGTTAGAATCTATTTTCTTTTGATTTTTTATATAATACACAATTTCATTTCATCTATTATATTTTATTTCATCAACAACAAAAAAATAACAATAAACAAATATCAATAATAGCTCATAATACAATAAATATTTCTCTATTATCTATTTATCATTTATTAAATATAAATTTATTTCGTAATCTTTTTCAATGTAAGTTGAAATATCTATATTTTTTTTTCATACCTGAACTAAGACTCAAGAAGACGCGATACCGCAACCTCGACACATGAATCATTGTTTACACTACTTCCTCTCAAATTTGAGTAAAATAAAATTATTGTTGTAGTGTTTGATGAAATACAACTTATGTTTATATTCATTTGAGTAACAGACTTTAGTATTTTTTTTCCTTCCTAACCATGTTCTATTTCTAGAGAGGATTGCTAGCCATTGGAAATGCAATATGTTTAATATTTAGTTATATAATTTTTATGTTGTTTTTCATTTACAATATCGCGAATACAAAAAATCTAATTTATTTAATTTATGTTGATGTCAATTATTGATGTTTCATTCAACAAATCGTACGTTGTGTCTCCTTGCAATCACTTCTTATTAGACTATTTGGTCTTCTTTTTTTAAACTATAAGGTATTGATAGTTCCTAATTATCATAATTCAAAGTAGATCAATTGTTAGCACAATAAATCAATAGACAATGATTAAAATTTACACAATTCTTGAAAATTAAGTTCACACATAATTAAGGAACAACAATAACAACACATTTGCCTACAGGATAATTTGAAATCTCTAATATATATTTTTAACTTTACGTTCTCCAAATCAAATTCACTATTTCCTTTTGCATTATAATTGTATCATAAGTGACATATTTTTTACTTTTAGTTCATATAAATCAACAAAAAAGATTCGGCACAAGAGGCATGTGAACTGGAGATGAACAGATGAAGGTTTTAATAAAATATTTTAGATTTGTCACAAATTTGTAAACTGTTATTCCATTATGACAAGTCAAGTTTACGAGAAAACAATTATTTCTTACATCTCATTTTAAATGCCTCATTTGTCATTTCTTTTTGTCTTAAATTATTTGTCATTTTACAATATCAATACAACATTAATTACTTTTTCCCACTAATACTCTTATTTATTATATTTGAACTCATCAAATTTTTCCGCTAACTGCAACTAATAAAAATATTGGTGTAAATGAAACATTTTATTGTTGAAATCAAATCAACTATTCATTTTCTAAAGAATTGTACATACCTCAAATGAGATATTTAAAATAAAACAGATGGAGTATTTATCTTGAAGAGTGATGTTGTTTTTCACACTAATACAATGAAAACAAAGTTTCTATCGGATTCCAGAATTATTCTATTCTAAATACATATTTTCATAATTGGATTTATTTAATGTCTTTTTTAAGCTGTTTTTATGTTATACATTTGTTTTAGTTCACAATTTTTCTTTTAAGATAGCCTATTATTTGTAGAAAGAAAAGTAATTACTACTATCAATTCAAATCATTCAACCATTTTTTAATTTCTTTAGTTGTCTTGTGAATTTTATATATGTCAATGTCACTTGTAATATTTTTTTTCAAGTTATACCGATTGTGTAAAAATCCTAAAAACATTCAATGTTTATATTCTACACTACTGGATCAGTCAATTCAAAAAAATAATGTTCGAAAGCTTGGGGATCTTTGAGTGCACAAAGAATGTGAAAGAATTGTCACCAATTTTCATATAATTTACTCTGATTATCTGCCCTTCTATTTTTTCAATATCGAAAGAGAGAATCTGGTAAAAAGTCGAAAAAATAGAGGTCGAATGAGCATTCACCAATTTTAAATAATGAATTGTCAATACTTTTTTAATGTGAATGTTCAAAACATTTGCTAGGCCCATGCATGACTAAGGCTATGTTTGACACTACTTCCAAATCGATAAAATTAGTTATCACAATTTAGATTATGCTTTGCATATATTGTGATTAAGTCAAGTATATATGTTCTTAATGTGATTAGAAGGGTGTTTGGATGAGGAAGATATTTTGAGATTGATATAGTTTCTACTTTTTCAAACTTCATTGATCTCACTTTGATAATATGGAAGTAAATGTGTAAGGTGAATAATTTTGATCTCACCAATGATCCAAACATATACTTAATTGCTTATATCTCATTCAATAAATGATCAAAAAGAGAGAAATGAAGAATGACTACACTAAACAATATAATAAAAGTGTCTCTTGCTAAGTAGTAGTGTGATACCCAAACTAGATCAATGAGTGTTAGGTTGATACTTGATTGGCTCTAGTGTTAGTAGGATATTATTGGTGTAAGCCCTAGCGTCAATCTATTTTATATAGATTATTATTCGTATCATGAATTTAAATCATATATCTAATTTTGGTTATATGTACAGGGCATCATTTATTATGCTATTAACAATATAATCTAAGAAAGTCATTATAAAAGATAGTTCATTTAATAGAACATCAAGTGTGACTTAATCGTGAGACTCTATTGAACATTAGAGCACTATTTATTAAGTACTCATAGTCAAAGTATTATTGTTAATTAGGATGACAATAATACATCGAGACTATTATGTGAGTAGACTGATGACCACATCTCACAGATCATGGATATGAGATATCAAATTGTCACATATGTATAAATATTAGGTGTAATATTTATACTAGATTGACCCGCCATGAAAATGCTACATAATTGTTGTGTAAGTGTCATTAGTGATTCTCATGCGATCATAGTGATTCTCATGCGATCATAGTGAGTAGTTATTCGACTTGAAGTCACTACGATCCCTACATGGGAAGTTGTAGGGTTTAAGATCATCAAATGTTGCCTCTAACAGGGCAACCATAAAGATGGTTATTGGACCTTCAATAAACCATGTGGAAGAGTGTGAGTAATGTAGATATGATTCACCGCCACTATATAACAAAAATTATATCTTAGACCACTCAATAAAGTAAGATCATGAAAATGCATGGTCATGCTAGAATGAATCAATATGCCATATTGAGTCAATTGGTTTTACGCGTCTACTCTAAAATCGAGAAATAAAGAATAGAGCATTTTAAGGATGACACATATTGTGACTTGCATTCAATTAAACATTTGGACGAACGGATAATTACTCCACAATAAATAGTGCTCATTGTAAGGTTTAAATCGTATCACCGATTTTCTCATAATTTAAGAGCAATGATGCATTGATAAATGTCAATTATTGTTTATAAAATTTTATATTATATAAACTATATATAATATTTAATATTATTATCATTTCAGTGAGAACCCAAGAATCACACGCTTATAGTACTGATAATGGACATAATAATTAATTAAATAAGATATAATTTAATTTAATTAGATGTTAATCTATTAAATATGATTTAATAAATTAACATATTTATTGTTTATTTAATTGAATTTGATTTGGTTAAATGAATGAGGGTTGACAATTAATTAAATTAAATATGATTTAATTTAATTAATAGTTTGTATTTAACAAAAAGAGCTTAATTAAATATAATCATTTTAGAATTTATTTTTGGTTGGACCCAAGTTTTAGGGTCTTAGTGGCTCAATCTCTATAAATAGAAGATGAGCAAATTCCTATGTAATCATGATTGCCACTATCTTAATAGAATGTCTAGCACCATGTTCCATTTTGTGCTTGCATGAACTATGTAGAGACTTATATAATTTTTGCGTTTGCGGTCAAAGTTAAAGCATGCTTCAAGAGAGATATTCTATGTTGTCAAAGTTAAATATGTGAACTCTTCTAGTGAAATTTTATATTTACGTGATCTTTAAATACAAAAAATTTTTGTTCTTGAGATTGTTTTTAAAAGATTTTTTTTTTTTTTAAATTCTATATCTTAATTTCTCAACAACAAATACATATATAACTATTAAACAATGCAACCTTCAAATTTAAATTTTCAAAATTCTTCTCACATAATTGGTTTCCAATATTAAGAGTGCATAGTCAAATCAATTTTTTTTAAATTTTATTGAAACCACTTCAATCAAGTACAAGAAGTACCGATCCAAGGGCCCAAAATTACAACAACACTACAAAAGCATGAAAAATTAGAGTATGAGTCACTCAATTAACTACTCCACAACAGCTAAAAGGGAGTGACTCAATTGTTAGTTTTTGTTGATGACATCATTATAACAAGAAATGATAGAGAAAGAGGAACTAATTTTGACAAGCAATTATATCAAAGGATGGTGGGGAAGCTTATATACTTTGCTCACACATGGCTAGATGTAGCTTACTCAGCAAGAGTGATCTCACAATTTATAAGGTACTGCATTATTTAAAGGGTAGTCCTGGAAAAGGAAATTTGTTAAAAGGAATTTACTCAAACTTTGGAAGCTTACACCCATGTTGACTATCCAGGATCCTTGGTTGACAGAAGATCACATGGAATAAAAAAAGCTATATGTACTAGAAACATATGTACTGGAAACGTCATCAACATAATCAGAATTTAGAGCTGTAGCACAAGGATTATGAGAACTAATTGAAAATTATTTTAAATTAGACGCTAACCTATGCGTTACGCATATGTATTTTTATTTTTTTAATTTAAGTACATTCAAAATAACGAATATCAAATTTTATGTATCAGTTATTAAATGATCCACAATTTAGTAGTTACACCAAAAATATATATTAGATTGTACTAAAGTAATTTGTAGAAGAGAAGTATATGAATGACTTGAATAAATGAAATTATGTATTAATAGTGGGATTATTAGAAATGTCAAATATTGAAGTAATGTATTTAATAATTGAAAGTAAAAGATATATTTAATTGAGATACAAAATGTAATATGAAATTGCTGAAACTATAAAGTAAAGTGAAATATTTGAAAATATATTCACCTTCTATTCCTCATTTTCACATTTTCAATTTTTTTTGGGTTTTTTGCATTGGTAAATTTTGTTACACTACTTGATTGTTTTTGTTTTAATTTATTCTTTTTAGTTCTCTTTAAGGTATGTAGAAGGACCGACTCTTCGTCAGAGGATGTAATATGCTCAACCACAGTCTTTTTTTATTTTTTTTTATAACTATTGTCTTGACTGTTTCTTCATCCCACGATGATATGTGAACTCTTTTATTGCTATATTGTGTCTTCATTTTTTGTTTGAATAATGGGTTGTCATCTTTCTCCTCCTCATTATCCTCATCTCCATACTTTACTTCATGTATTTTATATTTTTGTTTTATATCCTCTTTGTCATTTGAGCTGGACTTTGTCGGTTGCGGTGACTTGAGTTCCTAATTATTGAAAGGAAATAAAATGCCATTAATTATCCATAAAAATGTGTTTTTAAAATTGTGTAAATGTTATACTTTTTGATGCGGGTACTTTTGGTGCAGAGTACTTTGATGTCATATCACATGAGGGACAATTGTATTGTTGGCCTTGTCGAGTTTATTTTGTGACACAATTTTCACATCTAATATAATTTCATCCAAATTTATAATCAATGTCATTGATGGTTGCACATATTATGAATATGTTTGATAAATTATATGTAAATATTTGTTGTATGTAAATTGTTGAAATTATATAAATTCTTTATTCTATATATGTAAACGTTTGACATTTGTAAAATGTTTGGAATTTGAACGGGTAGAATAAAGCTATGAAAATGGATATGTAAAAGATTTTTAGGGTGACTATGTCATTAGTTATGTAGAGTTTAAATTTGATCATGATGATCACAATGATATTACAACGGCAACTATAGTGACAATGATTCTTCTGGCTACGGCCATGACAACAACATTAAAATGAATATGATGATGATGATGATGAGTTTGTGACTGTTGATTTGTATTTGAAATTGATCATATTTATAGTGATATTTATTAAGGTGTGATTGTTGTATTTATGATTTATTAATTGACAAGTTATGTGCTGCTAGGTAAGTAGATAGGTAGGTAATTATATACATATTAGTATATGGTTATGGAGTTATGAACTACGTAAAGTAGATAGGTAGGTAATTTCGTACATATCATTATATGGTCATGAAGTTATGAACTACGTAAACAATTATAAAACTGTAATTATAAAATTCCTACTTCATGGTCATTATATATGGATATTAAATTCCCACTACATGGCCATTATATATTTCAACGTTGTTCTATTTTTGACCATTCTTTTCTATGGTGAATTGGAGACAAAATCTTGAGGTAGTATCTCTCTAACTCCATCTTCTTTACTAGATTCCTTGTACGTCAGTATGTTTTAAAAAGGGGTTTGTTATTTTTTTTTTGTTAATATTAATGAGCTATTATCGAATGATATTGAAATTGGAGATTAAGTGAAAAGAAAGAACACAAAAAGATGTAAATGCTACACCTTTGCGAAAGCATGTTGAATTATGTCTAGGTTATTATAAATCATTGTTGTTGAAGTTGAGTTGATTGAGTAATAATATGTAATTACAATAAATAAGTTCATGTGCACTAATGATATAAAGAATAAGAAATATATTAGAATTTTGTTGAAATAAATTATTTTAATTTTAATTTTAATTTTAATTTTAATTTTAATTTTAATTTTAATTTTAATTTTAATTTTAATTTTAATTTTAATTTTAATTTTAATTTTAATTTTAATTTTAATTTTAATTTTAATTTTAATTTTAATTTTAATTTTAATTTTAATTTTAATTTTAATTTTAATTTTAATTTTAATTTTAATTTTAATTTTAATTTTAATTTTAATTTTAATTTTAATTTTAATTTTAATTTTAATTTTAATTTTAATTTTAATTTTAATTTTAATTTTAATTTTAATTTTAATTTTAATTTTAATTTTAATTTTAATTTTAATTTTAATTTTAATTTTAATTTTAATTTTAATTTTAATTTTAATTTTAATTTTAATTTTAATTTTAATTTTAATTTTAATTTTAATTTTAATTTTAATTTTAATTTTAATTTTAATTTTAATTTTAATTTTAATTTTAATTTTAATTTTAATTTTAATTTTAATTTTAATTTTAATTTTGAGACCTCAATTATTTACTTATTGTTGATGTTACTGCAACAATCTTAAGACCGTCATGTAGCTTTTGATAAACAAATAAATTTTGAAAATCAACAACAATGTTCCTCCACAAAGTGATTTTGATAATTTAAACCCTAAAAATTAAAGCAAAGCGTATAAAAAAATATTTGGGTAAAATGTTATTAAGCCATAAAATTATAATAATGTTATTATGTTTTTTAATTTAAATTATTTTGTATTTTATATTAAAATTTGTTACCTTTGCATTTACATTTCTAGTATGAGTATTTTGTTAGATTTATCTACAACATACACTTGTTTTTCATGACCAACATCATGTAGTGTTCCAATGATGTCTACTTTTCAAAACATAGATGCTTGTAGTCTTAAAAATAGGTTAGTACAAAATTATGCTACTTTGAGAGTTTAGAACGTGGAGTTTTTATTGCAAGAGTAGATTTATTTCATCTTCCAACCTTTGTGATAGTGATTTGAATGAAGTAAACTCAAAGTAATGGTTTTGAATGGTAATTTTTGGGTCTTGGATTTTGGTTATAGTAGTTGTGATAAAAAACAATGTCTTCCTTGTTCCAACAACATGTTTGAAAGAATCATTCCGGTGATATTTTTAGATATGCGATATTGTATAGATCATCTTCTTGTATACTGTGTTCGAAAGTTGAGATGATCATCTTCTTTCTTGATTGTTGCATGCAAAGATGTTTCTTGTGTGTAAACGTCAAATAATTTTAGAGGTAGTTCATAAAGATTAAAATATTTGTTTTCCAATAACATGTACAATGTTTTTAGTCTTTATAATTTTAAAATGAGTATTATTTATATAAACAATATAATTTGTAAGCGAAAATAAAGTTGTGATATATATATATATATATATCGATTTGAATGCAAATAAAGTTGTATTAGAATAAAACTATTAGACCATTGTGATTGAATACCTTTTCATCCAATAAAATCATGTCTAAAGAGATTGGTACATCTCACTTTGTGTGGTGTAGAATCAGTATACATACAAACAATTCAAACTTTGATACTCCAATTAGTGCACTAATCATTATCATGTTCAAGAAAAGTATAGTCTATATGAATTTGTTTTGCATAGTTTTTATTTTAGAGATGTTATTTGTATTTGGTTTTATAATTTAGATATTGGTAAATATATAGTATATAAATATTTAGAATTGTGGAACAGAGTTATGCCTCTTCGAATTTTTGTCAGTTTCGCTTTACTGAAGTTAATTAAATTTAATATATTGTTTTATTGACATAAAATTAAAGTAATTTATTTATAATTATTTGTATTTAATGTGTACTTGTACTTGTAATTGTTTGACAATTAACAATAGTATTTTGTAACTGAATTGTTTTAAATTTTGAATTTAAAATTTGAAATAAAAATTGTGAGATGTGATTAAATTCTATTGATATTTCTCTAACAGTTAAAAAGTGCACAACCATTTGATACCAATATAGTAATGTATATGCTATAATAATTAGATGATACAATTTCTTTTGTTTTACTATTAAAAAATCCGACCCTTTGAAAAATTAATAACATTTTGTAAACCAAATATTACCATTTTGAACAAATCTGAATTAATTATCAAACAATTAGAAAAGTATAGTAATTTTCAAACAACTAAACTCATTAACTAATTAATCAATTAAGAAATAATTCATTTGTTATTTATAATTAAGAAATAATTCATTTCTCGACAATTCCAATAAATTCATTAAATGGTAAGGATTATGATTATTCTATTAGCATTAATAATAGTTGTAATTTTTGTAAATTTAAATTTTAATATATCTAATTTAAATAAAAAAAAATTACAATTACCACAAAAGATCGATGATTAAAAATATGCAAATCATTAACTTTAACATTTGAGATTTTAAAAATTTTCACAATAGTTGCAGTTTATGAAAACAATCAACAATATATCAAGAAAATGGTGTCAACAGTGTAGCCAAAATAAAATAGTAAATTCTTTTTAATCTATGTAGAACATGGATGGTTCAGTGCTAAAGATATTTAGATGTTATTAGGGACATAAGTATGTTGTGTGTTTATAGTACAATAAAAATAATATGCGTCATATTTAGCTAATTATATAATGTAAAATATTAAACATGTAATGGACAAATATGTCTAAATCACCTGCCTTATGCCTCACAATTTTAGGTCTTAAAATTATATTTTTATTTAATTATTAGTAATAAATTTAATCTATTTGGGTTTCATAATATTAATATGACTCAATAATTTTCCTACAAATTAATTTAATATACACTTAATCAACTAAAGAACATAAATAATCAAAAAAAGGCGTAAGTCAAGAACATACGAGGAAATATTGAAGTAGACTCGATAGATATTCACAAAAGAGTCAATTAAATGATAATAAGAGTTTGTTACCTTGTGATTTTTATTGAAGTTTCTATAAATATAGTGTGATAAAGATCTAAGATGGACATTGGCAAGTTGAGTGAAGACCCTTAGTACATGTGTAGTATTGAACCCGATGACGAAAGTGATGAGAGGAATAGTTTGTATTATTAGTTATATCCAAAAAAAATAAGTGTGAATTGTTGGGAACTTCGCACTGGAAGCAAAGAATTTTGCAATTAATGAATGTTAATTTAGGGATTTTATCATTTTATCAATTTATTAAGAACACTCTCATTCTTTTTGGAACACACAAGTATGAGTAATATATAATAATGCTCTGATGTTGTTATTGTTGTTTTATTTGCTTCACTTTGCAATTAGAAATATTTTGTATAAGATGTGTTAAATTGGTAACGGTTTAATGAAAATAATAGAAATATTATTGGAACAACAAATTATCATGTGTTATCAATAATGACAACTCAATATGAGAAATCAAAAAGCAAAAGTTAAATAGGTATCTATATATTTTATGGACAATGTTGACATGCAAGGTTGTGTAATGTTATAGCATTTTGAGCAAATTAAATGTCTATATACATAATTGTCGAACATGACACTTAGCAAAAATGAAAGTTGAAGGGACATACACAGAGAGTTGAGTGGAATTGAAATTCAAGTGAAGCTGACAACAACCAAAAAGTTTATGTTATCAATACAGTTGATTGGAAAAGTAATGAAAAATGTCTGCTATTAACTAGTTTAGAGATGTATAAATTGTAGAGAAAAGTTAAAATAGTAAAGTTAAAAATGGTAAACCTGATTAGTAACATTTTTTATACACTTTTTTTAAGTTTTCGATATCTATTTCAGTCTTGTGTACATTTCTACACATCCAAAGCATATGTAAAGATTGAAATAACGATAATAAAAAAAATGGATTGGTTGTTAACTATTTGTGATTGATTTTTCTGATTTAAGATAATGTATGAATAAGATAAATGGCAGAAAAATAAGGAACATAAAGATATTATCATTGTCGCGGCCTAAAATTTCGAGTGTTTCTCGAATTCAATGGAGTCGCCACCAAAATTAATTTTAAAATAGGAAAATATTGGGAAACCCTTAAAATAGTAAAAATAAAAAAAAATGTGGTATTTGAAACCAACTTTTGAGTTCGGGAGTCGATTATGCGTAGGGAATTAATTGTGCAAAATTAATATTAACTTAAGTATATTTATTTTTTTTATTATTAAATATGAATAACAATTATTACTATATTTAAAATACGATTTTGAAATAAATATGTACTTAACAAATAAAAGACAAAAAAAGAAATTTTTATTTATGTGCTTGACAAGAATGTGATCTTGCTCCTACGTATCTCCTGGTGCGATGGAGAAATCAAAGCTACGTAGTTCTTGGTTTAAAATTAAAAAAAAAAATGCATTGAGTGTGTTTTAAAGAAAATCAGTTTTGCAATAAAAAAAATGTTTTGACAAAAATAAAAAAGTTTGATTTGAATAAATATTTTAAAATATGAGTTTTAGGACGATCAAGTTGTACAACTAGTGTCTCAAGACTCCATGAGTAAAGAAGATGTCACATCTAATTTAATCTGCTTAAAAAATATTTTATATTATCACGGGGTTTCGAAAACACCAACTAATAAAAAAAATCACATCTAAATAAATCAAATTTAAAAAAAGTTAAATTTAGATTTATTTATATATAAAAACAAATTTCACAATTACCAAGTTATATAAATTGTGTTATGCTACATGAATTAAAATATGTTATTTTTAGTTAGCTTCGAATAATTTTTATTTATTAATTTGTTTACGAGTTTTAATTTATTAATTTATTTGTGAAGATAAAAACCGTCACGTTGTCGCAACTTGTATTCTAATAACTCAAAGATAAAGAAAAGAAAATAACACATCTAATTAAAAAATAATAATAAATAATTAAAACAAAATAAAATAAAAAGAGAGTTTTAAAACTACCAAGCTGTACCACTTGTGTTCTAAAAACTCAAAAAAAAAATTAAAAAGATGTCACATCTAATTAATCTTTAATAGAATATTTTATTTGTGTTTTTTCTTTGAAATTGATATTTGTGTTTTTTTTAAAAAAAACTTGATATATGTGTTTTTTTTTAAAACTTGATATTTGTTTTTTTTTTTTCTAACTCTAAATGGGCTGAGTCTGATAGGTATATATCCCAACCCGTACTTATCCTTCTTTTCTGATATTTCTATCAATTTCCCGAATTTAACAAAAGTTCCTCCTTCCAACATGGATTTTGTAAACTTCAATGATGTGGTAGATAATTTTGGTTCTTTTAAACGAAATCCTTCACCCATGAAGACAACATTGGCGATTTCTAATGCTTGGAAGGAAGTCTCAATGGTTTCCTCTGCTTCTTCAATGTATCCTGTAGAAGATAGATGACTCACTATCATATCTTCTTCCCCAGATATTATCACCAGCTTATTGTTCACTATAAACTTTAGCTTTTGATGGAGACTGGATGTTACTGCTCCAGCAGCGCGAATCCACGGTCTCCCTAAAAGGCAACTATACGCCGGTTTAATATCCATAACTTGGAAAGTTATTCCAAAGTTGTGGGGTCCGATTTGAATCGGCAGGTCAATCTCACCAACAACTTGTCTTCTGGATCCATCAAACGCTTTCACCACCATAACACTCGGCTTCAAACAAGCCCCATCAACAAAAAGTTTTGAAAATGTCGATTTCAGCATGACATTTAACGATGAACCGTTATCAACTAGCACTCGTGCAAGAATATGATCATGACACCTCACAGAGATATGTAGTGCTTTATTATGCTCCATCCCCTTAGTTGGTAATTCAACATCCCTAAAACTCAAACTGCTACTGGCGGTGATATTACCGACAACCCCATCAAATTGGTCGACAGTGATATCATGAGTAACATGAGCCTCATTTAAAATATTCATCAATGCCCTTCTATGCGCTTCAGAATTTAATAACAAAGAAAGAATAGATATCTTGGAAGGGGTTTGATTTAATTGATCTACCACCTTATACTCACTTTGCTTTATAAACTTCAAAAATTCGTTTGCTTCTTCTGTAGGCACCGTCTTTTTGCAAATTTTCGGTCCTTTTATGGCATGATACAACCTCTTCTTATACTCACTTTGCTTTATAAACTTCAAAAATTCGTTAGCTTCTTCTGTAGGCACCGTCTTTTTGCAAATTTCTGGTCCTTTTATGGCATGATACACAACCCCTTTCCCTTTTTCGCCATGACCCTCCTTTTTCCTAAGTTGTTCAGGAGCGTATACTCGACCACTCCGAGTTATCCCACCAATCCCTGAAATATTGGTGACATCAATACCTTGATGTTTAGAGCTATCGCCTGATTGGTGGTTGACTAAATGAGACGTGACTTCATAACTCCATGGTACTGCCTTGTTATTTTCATAAGGAAAAGAAGTTGGTGCTTGGACAATTATTGCATTTTTTCCACTATGAGTTGGCTTGGGATTCTCTTTTCTATAAAGGATTTCCAATGGTCTTGGAAAAGATCTATCATTTTCCATGCATGGCTCTATGGTCAATACGTGATTATCTTTTGTATATTGGTCTATCTCTTCTTCAATGAGATTGACAGCGGTATCTCCATGATCCGGCAAAGGATTATTCCCCACGTTGAGACCATCTTCCTTGAAGGTGAGCCATTTTGCATTGATCAATTCTTGCACTTTAGTTTTTAAGGCTTGACAATCTTCGACGGAATGTCCCACGGCTCCAGCATGGTATTCACATTTGGCGTTTGGATTATACCATTTCGGGAATGGTGGTTCTAGAGGTTTCATTGGCCTCAGGACTACCATTGAATTTTGGAGTAAGTGAGGCAACAACTGACTGTACGTGACAGGAATTGGGTTAAAACGGGTTGTCCTTTTCTGATTGACAGGTGGTCTGTAGTGATTTGAGATTGGATTTTGGTTCCATTGACTTTGTTGGGAAAATGCGGTAGGTGGTGATTGATAAAAAAGTGGTCTTGAAGGGTGATATTGAGGGTATGAAACTTGTGTGGTTGCGGCCACATATGGATAAGGAATGTAAGGAGTTTGTGGTATTGGGGGCTGGAAGTTTGGGGGTCGATAAGAATTGATGGGTGGAAAATAGGAGACTCTGGGGTTTACCATTACAGCATTAACGTCCCCTTCTTTCTTTTTTGTGAATGTCGTTTGGGGTCTTTTTATGCCAGTTGCTGCACATACGATCTTGCCACTCCTCATCTCACTTTCTATCCTTTCTCCTATCATGACAAGGTCAGAAAAGTTTGATGACATGCTTCCAATCATCTTATCATAAAAAGGTGACTGGAGAGTATCCATACACATACCAACCATTTCTTTTTCAGATAATGGAGGTTCTACTTGTGATGCCATTTCCCTCCACCGTTGCGCGTATTCTTTGAAAGCTTCATTGTCTTTTTTTAATGAATTTTGCAATTGCATCCTATCAGGGGCCATGTCGATGTTGTACCTGTATTGCCTAAAAAAGGATCCATCCAAGTCTTTCCATGAACGAATACGACTTCGCTCAAGATGCATATACCAACTTGACGATGCCCCACTCAAACTATCTTGAAAGAAATGAATGAGAAGTTTATCGTTATGAGTATGAGAAGCTATTTTTCTGCAATACATAGTTAGATGATTTTTAGGACATGTGTTGCC
>NC_021164.2:23656094-23657892 GCF_000331145.2 Cicer arietinum | reverse complement strand
TTCGAGACCATAAACATTATGCCCCTCAATTGCTTTGATTCGCTCTTCTAAGACATGAAATTTTTCCTTTGATTGTGTATCATCCCCAATGCGAGGTTGATGCCAATTCCCGTTAACATCAAAATGGGGCACTTGAGGTACACTATATGGAATATTTTCTGTGGGTATAGTGTTTTGGGGTGGCACATATCCCATATGAGGTGGGATTTGTGATTGGTTTAAGTTTTAGGGGTTGACAGCTGAGTGGCTTTGGTTATTTTCTATGGGGTTGATGACTACAGGCGGAGTATAACCAGGCGGGAGATATATAGGAAATTGCATAGCTGCAGTGCGAAATTGTTGGTTAGTCGGGGTAAAACCTGGTGGATGAGAAGGAGTAGTTTGATGTTCTTCATTTACAATTGGAGGATCCCCATATGTATTATCCTTCCTTGCCAAAGCCTGTATAGCTTCCAAGATTCGATCGACCTTTTCCTTCAGTTGGTTGACATCCGCTCTTATCACCTCTTGGTTTTGCTCGAGTTCATCCATGATCTTGGAATTCGCGCGCGTTCGATAAGGGTGTCGGAGAATCAGCTTTATTGATTTTTTTCTGTTTTTTTTTATATTAAAAAAAATAATAAATAAATAAAATTTATATGAGTATTAAAATATGAATGTGATGGAAGTGAAATAAATTAGTTAATTATGATAATTGGATAGTGGGGAATCATACGCCTTAGGTAATAACAAGAACAAATTATTAGTGAAGAAAATATGAGGACTGGAAATCAAAATAGAAAATCCTTCATTGATAAGAAAAAGAGTACATCATATTTAAATTGAAAACTACATTAACTATGATACTTCAATCTTCTCTTTAAATAGGACAACCAAATCTGCTCCTCCAATTCTTCTTCCAAATTTTTTCAATTTTCAACAAACTTGTAAACTTTGACTGGAGCATTGAGCGGCCCCCATTTGCACATTCACTGCCAAGAGATTTAGGATTTTCCCATATTTGTGAAAGAAACTCTCTTGTTGTATAGTTTTCATTTGATTGCTGATGTCTCTTAAACTTTTCAAATCAGGTTGCTTGAACTTTAAAAATAAAGTTTTTTTTTGTCCCATTGTCCACTTTAATTTACATGTGACTAAGGTCTTTATGATTCCCCAACAATCCTGAAAATTGATGCAAAATGCCAATTTATTTTTCAAAAGAAACAATGTCATGAGATATGGATGCAATTATGCAGAATGACTGTTGTGAATATATAACGTTTTGAATGAATGTATGAGGTATTTTTTGCTTATATGGATATTCTTATGATGAAAGGGTTTATTGGCTTATGTAGTGAAACTCTCACAAGGGTGGCTCTATAGTTCTAAACACGGTCCCTAGAGCCAATAATCTCATTTTTGGAATATTGTCAACAACAATAGGTAAACTATTTGGAGTGACAATACCCTCAACAAGATCAAACTCTAGGTGAGATTTTCATGCTAACCAAACAGGATGTACATCCGGAAGGCTACCACTACACAACCTCGAAACTAAACTTAAGTTTTGTTCAAACCTGGGTGTAAGGTTTCACTCATAAGTGTGTGTCTTAATAAAAGTGTAAGGTGTAGAATAAGTATGATTCAATAACTCCATAACGATAATAAAACATATAATAAATAAATAAATAGATAAATAAATAAATACATGAATAAATAAATAAATAAAAATGATCTACAAACTTAAAAAATATTATAATATCAACTAATTTATTATAAAAATAAATAAAAGAAAATGAAAAACAAACAAAAATAATAA
>NC_021164.2:23649925-23655367 GCF_000331145.2 Cicer arietinum | reverse complement strand
CTATATTTAAAATATGATTTTGAAATAAATATGTACTTAACAAATAAAGGACAAAAAAAGAAATTTTTATTTATGTGCTTGACAAGAATGCGATCTTGCTCCTACGTATCTCCCGGTGCGATGGAGAAATCAAAGCTACGTAGTTCTTGGTTTAAAATAAAAAAAAAATGCATTGAGTGTGTTTTAAAGAAAATCAGTTTTGCGATAAAAAAAATGTTTTGACAAAAATAAAAAAGTTTAATTTGAATAAATATTTTAAAATATGAGTTTTAGGACGATCAAGTTGTACAACTAGTGTCTCAAGACTCCATGAGTAAATAAGATGTCACATCTAATTTAATCCACTAAAAAAATATTTTATATTATCACGGGGTTTCGAAAACACCAACTAGTAAAAAAAATCACATCTAAATAAATCAAATTTAAAAAAGTTAAATTTAGATTTATTTATATATAAAAACAAATTTCACAATTACCAAGTTATATAAATTGTGTTATGCTACATGGATAAAAATATGTTATTTTTAGTTGGCTTCGAATAATTTTTATTTATTAATTTGTTTACGAGTTTTAATTTATTAATTTATTTGTGAATATAAAAACCGTCACGTTGTCGCAACTTGTATTCTAATAACTCAAAGATAAAGAAAAGAAAATAACACATCTAATTAAAAAATAATAATAAATAAATAAATAAAATAAAATAAAAATAGAGTTTTAAAACTATCAAGCTGTACCACTTGTGTTCTAAAAACTCAAAAAAAATTAAAAAAATGTCGCATCTAATTATTCTTTAATAAAATATTTTATTTGTGTTTTTTCTTTGAAATTGATATTTGTGTTTTTTTTTAAAAAAAAACTTGATATATGTGTTTTTTTTTAAAACTTGATATTTGTTTTTTTTTTTCTAACTCTAAATGGGCTGAGTCTGATAGCATGTTTACCCTAACTTCAAATGAAAACCCGAGCCCAACTACACTAAAACATCCAAAATGCAACAAACAATAAAAAAAACCTAGCTATAGAGAAAGGGAGAGCGGCCGCTGTTGGTGTTTACATAAAACACAAGTAAAGAGCATTGGAGAGATAGAAGCAACAAAGAAAGAAGGAGAAAGAGACGGAAAGATACCGAGATGAGGCCGCGAGACGGAGAGGAGACCAAGGAGGAAGATGCGGTCGCTCCAAAAGGCACCAGTTCCGACGACAACGGTGACAATATGAAGGTTTGGGTTTTTCTCCTTTTGTCTATTCTTTTCGTTTTTACACACAAATTGGATATTTTGTTAACTGTAATGTTTGCTCTTCTGATGAGTATTAGTATATTTTCCTATCAATCATCTCATGTTTCAAAACATTCAAACTAACAACTCTCTTTAAATTTTTTACCGATCTCACCTCTACCCTCTTTTTTCTGCCCCTTTATCAAACTTAAAGAAGATGTATTTATAGAGTCTTTTATATGTTTAGTTGCTTTCTTGTATGTGCCTCTGTTTCTAGATCCTAGTTTGATGTTTTGTTTTCTTTGCTCATCATCTGCGTTTTTCTACACCACTGATGCCTTCATAATTTTAGATTATTTGTTTTGATCTGTTGATTTGCTGAGCTTATTCATTTGTCTTTTAGTTTCTTTTTTAAACTCAAAAATTTGTCTCTTTGTTCTGCATAGTGTGTACAATGGCAGTCATCATCAACATAGTAGGGTTTGGCAGTGAACAAAAGCAACAATAGAGAACAAAACACAGGCAAAACTGGAAATAGCTGGCTTGATCTGATTTAATTTTTATTGTAATTTAATTTGGCTTTATTTTTAATTTGTTATTTGATTTAATTATAATTTGATTGTAATTGTAAACTGATTTGGTATTGTAAATTGATGAGCATATTAATTGTAATTATTTTATTTTCCTTTTTAATATATATTTCCCTTTTGATTTATTTTTAAATAAATTGGACAAAATTAGGGTACTACAATCATGGTTCCCCATATGACCAAGGTACATCCAGTCCTCTTGCACACTATAAGAGATTTTTCCACTATTGTCAGAAAATATACAAATCCCACCCTAAGATTTCTGCTACAAACTTCTAACAAAAACTTCTAAGATAGCACACCACTATCTTAGATTAGACTACTTTAAGAAAGTACTACTTTCTTTTACAAGCAATGTAATTTGATTTGGAATAATAATAAGAATGGTATAATGATATCAATCCAATATTATTTCAAGTGTTCTTTGAGAACCTTTCTCAATGATATGAAAATGTAATGCAAGTACTTGAAATAAGAAAAATAACTTTGAGAAAAAAACTAGAAATTTGTTCAAAGTTGTTCAAGGTTTGGTAGTAGGATTGTGTGTCTATTAATCTGAAACTATGGGGTATTTATACTCCATAGACATCACTTTAGATAGGTGGCCATTGTTCCAAGAGTTTTGATGAATAAATGCATCTAGAGCCATTTCAGATCTGAAAAATTGCATTGTTTTCAGGTGTATTCGAATACAGTATGTATGTATTCGAATACACCTCTTATAACGTTCAGATTTATTCAAAATTTTCATCTTGTATTCGAATACAAGGGTCATGTAGTCGAATACAAATAAGTGTATTTTGCCGCTGACTTGCTGTTTGTATTCGACTACATTAGGTTGTAGTCGAATATAGATGTAGTCTGAGCTACTGACTTAGCACTTGTATTCGACTACAACACCTCGTAGTCGAATACAAATGTCAAGTTTTTGCTATTGACTTAGCATTTGTATTCGAATACAATATGATGCATTCGAATACGACATTGCTTTTTGTCAAAAACTTTAATGTTAAACATTGTTAATGTAATGAAAATCCTTTTTATGGATATGCAAAGATGAATAGTTCTCATGTACTTTTGAAGTATTGATTGTATCTTGTACCTTTACATTTATTAAACTTTTAATATGTTTGATTATAGTTGACATATGCTATTTGGACTTTTTTTTATCTTTATAACTTTGATCACATTCCTTGGTCTTTTTCTTCATTAAGAACATGTATTTTACAAATATTGTCTTCGATTAAGAATAAAAGATCAATTGAATTCTGAAGACGACAAATATATTATCCTTCCAACAAACTATTTTTCAAGTTGTGTAATTTTCATTCTTGTACCACTATATATAGCCTAGCTCATCGATTCAATCTTATCATTAGCATAACTACTGACCCTTTTTATAGGCCTTAAAATGTGTGATGGCAAACCCGAAAATTGGAGTGTATTCAAGAACTCAATAGGGTAAAGAAGATCTTGATTTTGAACATTGAAATATGTTTTACAAATTGAGTTTGATGATAAATAGATCATTTCTTCGTATGTCAAGTTATTCAAAATGTGGTAATTTATATCATCAACTATTTCATTTGTAGGTGTCAAGATAGCTCGAGACACAAGGTAACTTGTTTCCCCAATGTGGTTGTTTAATGTTGAATAAATAGTGTCAACTATAGATTGAATACCATCATGTGACTTTGGGAGCATCAAATTTTGTTCTATTGATATCCATGATTATCCGATATCTAGGAATTATTTTCCATCACCTACGTTAAGTATACAATTTGCAAATTTTTGCACTGCATATTTTGAGATTGAGTCCAACTCATTTGATTGTAGATATATGTTTTTACGTAGCAAATCAACCTTATATGGTTTCGAAAGGTATGACATTTTTATGCAAGCTTGGGTTATATCATGCATATCGCCTTTTCATACTATAGGTAAAATTTAACGAAAGCCAACACCCAATACAATAGTTACTCCACCAAATGGTTTCAAATTGTAGCCTTATTTGATTCCTTTCATAATGTCATGAATTGATCGATTTACTGCTCCAAAGCAATATTTGTTGGCCATGGGTGCCTTATCCCAAATAATTAAATATGTCTGCATAATTAATTCAGCAAGATGTGTGCCTTTATTGATTGAACATGTTGAAGCATCACTTGGATTTAAAGGTAATTGAAATTTAGAATGTGCAGTTCAGCCATCTGGTAGTAATAGAGCAACAATGCCAGAAGTTGCAACAGGTAGAGCAATCTTACCTTCCGATCTTAATTTTGCAAGTAGTCTTCGTCAAAGGTAAGTTTTTCCTGTTCCACCAAAATCATACACAAAGAATAAATTTTCAAAGTTCAAGGAAATTGAATGAAGCACAACATCATGAATTATCTTTTATCTAAATTAAGACCATGTTGCAACTGAGAGTATTCCTCGTGCATTTTTAACATATCATAATTTAGCTCATTCGTAATAAGACAGTTGTTCGTTTCCTCAACTACATTGCTATTGGGAATGACAATTCCTTTTTAATCTTCCAAAGACTTCCTTGTTGGAAAAATATGACTTCTTTTGATTAAAAATAAGAGAATTAAGATCAAATCCAACGTGGTCAATTTTAATTTCAATATTAACAATGAAAGATTCATACAGTTTGTGCACATCGGAAATATTAGATCGCATACAAGATTAACATGAAAAGTAAAGAGATAAGGGATAGAGAGATTGCACCAAGATTTTATACTGGTTCAGTCGTCTATCAGACGACCTACGTCCAATCCCGAAATTAAACGATTTCGGCCTTTTTCAATAGAATCTTAGAGTGTTTTATAGATGTTCCAGCGCTCCCGGCCTATCAATCTTAAAACTCTCTCTCTATTCTATTTGGCGACCACTGTATCCCAGAGTTCCTCTACAAACTCTTCCAAGATCATAGTAAAGCTTCTTCTTGATGAGTCCTCTCAACAACGAAGATAGCCACCAGTTTCCAAACTGGATTTTCTAAACTTTCAGTTACAAAGAATTGTCTTTTACAAGAATTAAAGAAGTATCAAGACTTTGACTCAATCACTATATTGGTTCTCACACAAAAGGTATTTGGGCAATGAATGTTTGTGTGGTTGTAAAACTTTTCTCTCAAAGTGTTTATCAAGGTTGTGAAAAGGTTGTGAAAAGTTTTCCAAAAGTTGTGTCAAAGATTATCAAAGATTGTGTAAAAGTTGTTTTCAAAAGTGATTGAATCAGCTTATATATATTCAAAGAAAACACCAGGACAATCGATTGCCTAATCGATTTTGTAAAGCTTTAATCGATTGCCTAATCGATTTTCGCAGGTCTTGTTTTTCTTGAATCTTGAATCATATAAGCATGAATCGATTTGCCAATCGATTCTTTTAATACATAAATCAGAACTGATACTATGATTTTATTCAAATCGATTGAGTAATTGATTATAGGTGTTTTGTTCCAACAACGAGATCAAAACAATTGATTGCTCAGTCGACTTCATAATCACTGTAAGACCCATAATTTTAAAGTACACTTTATGTTTTTTAACTTAAATATTATTTTGGATCGGATGCTTTATTGCCTAAGTTAATAATGTTTTGGAATTTATTTGCTTCAAAAGATTT
>NC_021164.2:23649064-23649718 GCF_000331145.2 Cicer arietinum | reverse complement strand
AATATATATAGATATATATATATATATATATATATATATGTTTGTTTGGAGAGAATAGAAAGAAAGGAAATTAGAAGGAAGGAAAAGGAAAAGAAAAGGATATAAAAAGGAAAGAAGGAAAAAGGAAGAAAGGAAAAAGAAAGGAAAGAAAGAGAAAGGAAAGAAAAAAACAAAATTCCATCTTCTTCCTTTGTCATCTCACGTGCGACCATTCTCCCTCCTTCTCCTCAATTTTCGTTTTTCTTTGCTTCCTTTCTTCAAGATTAGAAACCCAAGGTTTGGTGAGTGTGAAAGAGAAGATTACTCAACTTCATTCTTCTTGTTTGATTCGAAAACGAAGAAAAACGGCGTTAGAGATTTTAAAACCGTCAAACACAAACCTCCCCGTTTCATCTAGATCTAAGCTTCGTTTCGCGAAGAGATAGAAGAGAAAGTTGCTCACCACCACACTACGGTGCTAGTGGACTAACTGGGAAGCGACGTCGCTAGCGGAGATTTTACCGAATTTGCTCGCGGTATCGGAAACGCACCTTAAAGCTAACGTTAAGGTAAGGGCTCATTGCAATCTTTTAGTTTGCATTTAGGGACTTATCTGTGGTTGTGTGGAAAAGAATTTTGTTAGGGTTTGAGTATTGATTTGGGGGAGAATGAATC
>NC_021164.2:23647469-23648852 GCF_000331145.2 Cicer arietinum | reverse complement strand
ATGTGTTTTGGTGTGAGTTGTGGATTGGATCTGATAATAGGTTTGAGTTTGTTTTGTGTGGAATTTGAAAACCATTAGAGTTAAACGAGTATTAAAAATAGGGAATCTTTTAATATCTCGGTTTACTTAATGTGTGTTTGAGAAAATCGTTTAAGTTAAACGAGTATTAAAAATGGGGAATCTTTTAATATCTCGGTTTACTTAATGTGTGTTTGAGAAAATCGTTTAAGTTAAACGAGTATTAAAAATGGGGAATCTTTTAATATCTCGGTTTACTTAATGTGTGTTTGAGAAAATCGTTTAAGTTAAACGAGTATTAAAAATGGGGAATCTTTTAATATCTCGGTTTACTTAATGTGTGTTTGAGAAAATCGTTTAAGTTAAACGAGTATTAAAAATGGGGAATCTTTTAATATCTCGGTTTACTTAATGTGTGTTTGAGAAAATCGTTTAAGTTAAACGAGTATTAAAAATGGGGAATCTTTTAATATCTCGGTTTACTTAATGTGTGTTTGAGAAAATCGTTTAAGTTAAACGAGTATTAAAAATGGGGAATCTTTTAATATCTCGGTTTACTTAATGTTGTTTTGGAAAATCGTTTAAGTTAAAAGAGTATTAAGAATGGGGAATCTCTTAATGTCTACGTTTACTTAATGTTGGCGTGAAAACCATTAGAGTTAAACGAGTATTAAAAATGGGGAATCTTTTAATATCTCGGTTTACTTAATGCGTGTTTGAGAAAATCGTTTAAGTTAAACGAGTATTAAGAATGGGGAATCTCTTAATATTTCTGTTTACTTAAAGTTTGTGTTGAAAATCGTTTAAGTCAAAAGAGTATTAAGAATGGGGAATCTCTTAATATTTCTGTTTACTTAAAGTTTGTGTTGAAAATCGTTTAAGTCAAAAGAGTATTAAGAATGGGGAATCTCTTAATATTTCTGTTTACTTAAAGTTTGTGTTGAAAATCGTTTAAGTCAAAAGAGTATTAAGAATGGGGAATCTCTTAATGTCTACGTTTACTTAATGTTGTTGTGAAAATCGTTTAAGTTAAAAGAGTATTAAGAATGGGGAATCTCTTAATGTCTACGTTTACTTAATGTTGTTGTGAAAATCGTTTAAGTTAAAAGAGTATTAAGAATGGGGAATCTCTTAATGTCTACGTTTACTTAATGTTGTTGTGAAAATCGTTTAAGTTAAAAGAGTATTAAGAATGGGGAATCTCTTAATGTCTACGTTTACTTAATGTTGTTGTGAAAATCGTTTAAGTTAAAAGAGTATTAAGAATGGGGAATCTCTTAATGTCTACGTTTACTTAATGTTGTTGTGAAAATCGTTTAAGTTAAAAGAATATTAAGAATGAGGAATCTCTTAATATTTCTGTTT
>NC_021164.2:23645666-23646919 GCF_000331145.2 Cicer arietinum | reverse complement strand
ATACACCTTCGCTTTGAAAATCGGGGTGTTATGTTGTGGTATTAGAGCTGTGGAGCCTTAGTTATAGATTGTAGGTCAACCTATAAGTTGGGAGTTATTATCTGATCATGCGTCGGTTTAGGGGGTTGAATTGTCAGGTCCGCTATAATTATTACGTGTTAACGTGGTCGGAAGCTAGTTTTGGAATTATTTGAAGTAGTGTTAAGACTCTACTTGATGATGGTTTTATAGGAAACCATGCCGCCAAGAAGGAATGACGCTCCGAGAGCCAATGCTAATAGGGATGATCAAATGGCGGAGGCTATGAATAACATGGCTGCTTCTGTTGCTGCACAGACTGCTGCCAAGACTCAACGCGATCTTGAAAATAGGGGAAGATAGATCCGTGCTGTAGAGTCAAGAGGATTAGAAGACTTCCGTCGTTACAATCCTCCCAAGTTTAAGGGGGATGAGAATTCGGAGAAGGCGGATCAACGGATCCAAGAAGTGGAGAAGATCTTCGAAATGATTAACTGTCAGGCGGGAGTGAAGGTCAACTATGCCACTTATATGCTATTGGGGGATGCTGAGTACTGGTGGAGGAGTGCAAGGTTATTGATGGGATCAACTCACGAGGAGGTGAACTGGGAATCATTCAAAAGCAAGTTTTTAGACAAATACTTCCCGATGAGTACCAGGACTAAACTGGGTGATGATTTTCTGAAACTTCATCAGGGGAACATGACCGTGGGCGAATATGCTGCTAAGTTTGAATCGCTATCGAGGCATTTCAGGTTTTTTCGTGAAGAGATTGATGAACCATTCATGTGTCATCATTTCCAAGACGGACTGAAGTATGAGATTCAAGACTCCGTCTTACCCTTGGGAATTCAACGTTTCCAAGCGCTTGTAGAAAAATGTAGAGAAGTGGAGGATATGAAAAGTAAGAGAGCTAGTCGAGGAGGGAATTTTAATTCAGGAGGCCCTAGTCGGGTGAATTATCAGAACAAGGGAAAGCAAGTTGCTAAACCTTATAATCGACCACAAAATAACAACGGTGGGCAGAGTCGCTCAAGGAACCAGAATTTCGGAAGACAGTTGGGACAAGTGCTTCGATGTTTCCGATATGGGGAAGAGGGACATTACGCTAGTGTTTGTGCCTCTAATGTCCTCACCTGTTACAATTGTCGGAAGCCAGGACACATGGCAAGGGATTGCACGACTCCAAAGGTGGAACCAGTTGTGAATGTAACTAGGGCTACTCGTCCTATCGC
>NC_021164.2:23641576-23645166 GCF_000331145.2 Cicer arietinum | reverse complement strand
ATATACAAAGAGAGTTGATTAAACAAAAAGATATATACAAAAAAAAATTTACAAAGACTGCAAATCAAGATTAGTACAAGAGTATGACAAACAACAAAGACACTAAACCTAAACAACGAATCTAGGGTTGATCCTCATTATCACTAGCAGGAGAAGGAGAGGCCGTTGTATTAACCTCAGTAGGTGTCTCCTCCCCATGAGGACCAGATCCATCTAGGTTGGCTTGGTTTGGATCTTCGGTTGATTGTCGTCCGATCTCCGCAATGTCTTCAAACGACATTTTGAGCCCCAAGTGCTCATGAATAACATCCACATCCTGAACCACAAAGTTCAAAGTTGATTGGAGCTTTTGAAGAGAGGCTTCCACTCTTTCATTGTGGGCAGCTTGAATCTTCATGAACTCCAGCAGCTTCGTCATAATCTCAGAAGATGCTTCAGCTGGTGCAGGTGGTTGGGCATTTGGTTGGGCTTGATCAGCATTGGGTTGTGCATGATCAGCAGTAGATGGAGCTCTTGTCCATACTCCATTGATGCGTCGTAGCTGCATTTGGTTCACAATTGATTCACCAAACGTCAGTGTGGTTTTGAGAGATTCTTCATTGGCTAGAGACACCTTGAAATGCCTCAGAATCTTCGTCACCACTTGGGGATAGGGTAGGATGTGCTTGCCTTGTGCTCACTCCATCATGTTCAGCAGCACTATCCAAGCCCAGCTCATCCTGAGCTCTTTGTACAGCCCCCAAAGCAGGATTATATCCAGCCGTTGTACAACCGCATAATTTCCGGCTCTAGGTACTAACATCCTTGTTAGCACGTACATAAGCATCCGGTGCTCAACCTTCATCTGGCCTGTTGGAAGAGAAACCTTCTCAACAAAACCGTCGATCATTAGCTCTTAAATTGCTGCATGCTTGTCTATTGAAGTTTCCCAACCTTCATCATCAGGAGCATCTTGTGCTCTACCATCAATGGTGAAACCACAGAATGGTAAACCAGTTAACTTGGAGAATTCCTCAAATGTCATTGAGATTCTCTTTCCTTTAACTTCAGCAACAAAACCAGTCTTGGTGAGAACGAAAGTAGAGTAGAAAGCTCGTATTAGCTTCGGATAAACTTCCAGTGAGGAGGAGAGGAAATCTTCTAGACCATGAAACCTCAAATGATTTTGAAAAGTAAAACCATTTGTATCAAAAAACGTGAAATTCAATGTTCTAGCTTCTTGGATTTTTCTCTTTAAAAAGGAATCAGGAAGAGACTTGCCTTCAACTTGTTTGTCCTTTGAAGGCTGAACCTTCTTTGGTGGAGATGAAGGCTTCTTCTTTTTCTGGGTGGCTCCTTTCATAGCATCACCCATTAATTTTTCAGTTGGAGCAGTTTTTCTTTTCTTGCTTGGTTCTTGATTGGTGGCAACAGCTTTGCCTTTATCTTTAGCCAACACTTTATGAGTAGGAACAGAAACACGTTTTGCTGGAGGTGAGGGAGGTGGAGGAGGTGAAGGTGAAGGTGTTCTTCCACTTGAAGTGGAAGATGAATCCAGTGAAATGGATTTTGATGAGGAAGACGGACGCTTTGCTGTTTGTTTTACTCGAGCCATGGTAGTTTGTTTGAAGATTGATGACTGAGGAGGATTGGATGCAGAGAAATTTGAAGTTGGATGAGTGAACAGAGAGCAGGATGTGAAAATAGATTGTGAAATCGATTTAGGGTTTTCCAGGTTTTTATAGCACTGTGCAAAATCGACTGCCCAATCGATTGTTTTTCACTTCTGGGTTTACCAAATCGATTGCCCAATCGATTAGGTCAACGTGGTTCAAAAAGTATCCGTTACACCCACTACAACGGCTATAAATTTTTCTCAACGGACATATTGTCAATCGATTTTGTAACTTATCCTTCTTTACTAAATCGATGTCCAAATCGATTGCCTCCTATTTTCAGAAAACTTCAAAACTCAACATCGATTCCCAAATCGATTGTCATAAGTTCAGGTCCAAAACAAAGTTGATCCAATCGATTTCCCAATCGATGCTCGGGTTTGAGTCTTAAGAACTTCTCAAATTTGTAGATGACTTGACCAAACAATCGATTATCCAATCGATTCTTTAAACCATTTTCCAAATATATAATGGATTTACCAATCGATTTAGGTAAAGCAAACTTCAGCAATCAGGCTTCTGAGATATGATCAATCGATTGTGAAATCGATTCCAGTGAAAATGACATAGAGAAATAAAACACTAAGTACCAAACAAATCGATTTAGCAGTCGATTATCGTGTTTCCAAATTACCAAATTTAAAACACTATGCATCATCAATTGATTATAAAATCGATTAGGTAATGCATTTTTCCTATCTGGCCACAAGATAATCGATGTAGCAATCGATTGTTGCATATGGATCAGATTTCATTAAGATCTATGATGCCAAGTTTCATTCTTATAAAGAAGAAATTGTCCATGGGCAAGGCCTTGGTGAAAATGTCAGCCAACTGCTCAGTTGTATTGACATATTCCAACTTAATCTTACCCTGTTGATATTGATCTCGAATGAAGTGATGCCTAATCTCTATGTGCTTAGTTCTAGAATGCATGACAGGGTTCTTAGTGATATTAATAGCACTAGTATTATCACACATAATGGGCATTGTTCCTAGATCAACACCAAAATCTAAGAGGTGTTGCTGCATCCAAAGAATCTGTGAACAACAGCTACCAGCTGCAACATACTCAGCTTCAGCAGTTGAGAGTGCAACACTGTTTTGTTTCTTGCTATGCCAAGAAACAAGAGAGTTCCCTAGTAGTTGGCAAGTACCAGATGTACTCTTTCTGTCCAATTTTCATCCAGCAAAATCAGAATCAGAATAACCAACTAGAGTGCAAGTAGATCCCTTAGGATACCACAAACCTAGATTCTTGGTTCCTATGAGATATCTAAAAATCCTCTTAACTGCACTAAGGTGGGATTCCTTTGGATTGGCTTGGTATCTAGCACACATGCACACACTAAACATGATATCTGGTCTACTAGCTGTTAGGTATAGTAAGGATCCTATCAAGCTTCTAAACACAGTCACATCTACAGGTTTACCCTTCTCATCTTTATCTAAGTAGCAGGCTTGACTCATAGGTGTATCAATGGATTTAAACTTATCAAAACCAAATTTCTTTAAAAGATCATTGCAGTATTTGGTTTGACTTAGGAAAATGCCATTCTTGCTTTGTTTGATTTGAAATCCCAAGAAGTAAGTCAATTCTCCCATCATGGACATTTCAAATCTACCTTTCATTGTATTTTCAAAATCTTTACAAAGCTTATCATTTGTTGATCCAAATATTATGTCATCAACATAAATTTGTACCAATAGAATGTCTTTTCCTTGTCTTTTGATGAAAAGTGTCTTATCCACATTTCCCCTTGAAAACTTTTCTTGTAAGAGGAAATTGCTCAGCTTGTCATACCAAGCTCTTAGAGCTTGTTTCAAGCCATAGAGGGCTTTTGTCAGTTTAAACACATGATTTGGAAGCTTAAGATCTTCAAAACCAGGTGTTTGACTCACAAAAACTTCCTCCTGGATGTCTCCATTTAAAAA
>NC_021164.2:23639878-23641467 GCF_000331145.2 Cicer arietinum | reverse complement strand
TTGTTCAAGTTTTCAGCAAACAATTCATCAAACTTTACATGAACTGACTCCTCTATAGTTTTGGTTCTTTTATTGTAGATTCTATAAGCTTTACTAGACTGGGAATAACCTAGAAAGATACCCTCATCTGCCTTAGGATCAAACTTACCTAGATGTTCTTTGCCATTGTTTAACACAAAGCACTTACACCCAAAGACCCTAAAGTAAGATATGTTTGGTTTTCTACCCTTGTATAACTCATAGGGAGTCTTTCTAAGTATAGGTCTAATAAGAACCCTATTCACTACATGAGTGGCGGTGTTTATGCCATCAGCCCAAAAGTATTTAGGAAGGTTAGAGTCCTTAAGCATGGTCCTAGCTAGTTCCTCTAAGGACCTATTCTTCCTTTCTACTACTCTATTTTGCTGTGGAGTTCTAGAGGCTGAATATATGTGTTGGATACCATGATGTTCACAGTAGGTTTGAAATGAAACATTTTGGAATTCACCTCCATGAACACTTTTAATGGATATGATTTTCTGGTTATTCTCATTTTGAACCAAAGTAGCAAATTTCTTAAAAGTTGAGAATGCCTCACTCTTGTGAGTCAGAAAATATGTCCATGTGAACCTAGTGTAATCATCTACCAGCACATACCCATATAGGTTCCCTCCAAAGCTTCTAACCTGAGATGGACCAAACAAGTCCATGTGTACAACCTCTAAGACTCTACTGGTTTGAACTAAGTCTATAGGGGGGAAAGAAGACTTAACTAGCTTACTCCTCTCACAGGAGTCACATAACCTATCCTTAGAAAACTTCCTATTTAGGAGACCTAGGACTAGCTGCTTACTAACTAGTCTATTCAAGTGGTCTATATGAATATGAGCCACTCTCTTATGCCACAGCCAGTTCTCATCAGCATTAGATAATAAGAAACATATATCATTTGCAGGTAAGGAATCAAAATCTATCATGTAAATATTGTTAACTCTTTTACTTGTCAATTTCATACCTTTAACTTATGCTCAAGTGTGCAAGACATAGAAGTAAAGTGTACCTGGAATCGTTTGTCACACAGCTGACATATACTTAACAAGTTGTGTTTCAGATCTTCGACAAATAAAACATCCTTGATAACAGCAGTTGAGTTGCTTCCTATATCTCCAATGCCTAAGATCTTCCCTTTGTTATTGTCACCATATTTGACAAATCCACCATCTTTTAAGTTCAAAGACAAGAACTTGGACTTGTCTCCAGTCATATGCTTGGAGCATCCACTATCTAGATACCATGATTGATTCCTGGATGCCAAGCATATCTGCAAAAAATGATTCAATTTTTGGATTTAGGTACCCAATTCAAATTGGGTCCTAGGGGGTTAGTTTCAAATGCTTGTTTCTTAACTTTCCAAATTTGTTTCCATCCTCTATTGGCAAGTTTTTTTAGTTTGCAATTGAAAACCATATGTCCCTTTTTACAACAAAAGTGACATACAACAGCAGGGGATGAATTCAGATTTGGTCTAGTAAAGTTATCATGCATTTGTTTAGATTTAACAAACTTCTGATGCCCTTTAACATGCATGTTTTGTTTATAGCCAAGTCCAG
>NC_021164.2:23628155-23639127 GCF_000331145.2 Cicer arietinum | reverse complement strand
AACATTGACTTGTCTCCAGTCATATGCTTGGAGCGTCCACTGTCCAGATACCATGATTGATTTCTGGATGCCAAGCATATCTGCAAAAAATGATTCAAGTTTTGGATTTAGGTACCCAATTCAAATTGGGTCCTAGGGGGTTAGTTTCAAATGCTTGTTTCTTAACTTTCCAAATTTGTTTCCATCCTCTATTGGCAAGTTTTTTTAGTTTGCAATTGAAAACCATATGTCCCTTTTTACAACAAAAGTGACATACAACAGCAGGGGATGAATTCAGATTTGGTCTAGTAAAGTTATCATGCATTTGTTTAGATTTAACAAACTTCTGATGCCCTTTAACATGCATGTTTTGTTTATAGCTAAGTTCAGATTTAACATTTAGATTTCTTTGATTTCTAAGAAGTCTATCTAAATTTTTTTTACCACTATTAAACTTAGCTACATCACATTTCAGTTCATGAGTTTCCTTTTTCAGATTTTCATTTATGTCTTTAAGAGACTCATGCTTCAAATTAATCTCATCATACAACATGCATTTTTCCTCTAACAGTTTCTTAGTACTGATTAATTGTTTGAGTACACTAACATATTCAGCATGCAATTCATTAAAGGCATCATGCAGTTCATCATAGGATGGATTAGAAGTTGTACTTACTTCACTGTCAGATTCTCAGTCAGTGTTTGCCATGAGACACAAGTTAGCTTCTTCATCTTCAGAATCATCAGATGAATCTTCATCATTGTCATCATCATACCAATCAGATCTTGGTTTGATGATGATGGATGATCCCTCAGTGCCTGCAAGTTTAGGCACGTAGGGACCATTCTCCACTGCCTCTAAGATGTCCTAATCGATTTTGTAAAGCTTTAATCGATTGCCTAATCGATTTTCGCAGGTCTTGTTTTTCTTGAATCTTGAATCGTATAAGCATGAATCGATTTGCCGATCGATTCTTTTAATACATAAATAAGAACTGATACTATGATTTTATTCAAATCGATTGAGTAATTGATTATAGGTGTTTTGTTCCAACAACGAGATCAAAACAATCGATTGCTCAATCGACTTCATAATCAAGTCCTAATCCGATTTGGCAATGAGCTGAAACCTTTCTGTAACTTAAAAATTAGCTTCAATCGATTCGTCAATCGATTGTGCTGATCACAGTGAATCTGACTTTTCTATCAATCGATTGTGTCTGATCAAAGTGGCTCAGATATAAACGTCAATCGATTTGCCAATCGATTGTGCTTGTTACAGAACCTCAGCTATTTTGACAAAATCTATTTGCCAGTCGATTTAATCAAAGTTGTTCTGATGAATGATTATCTGCAATCGATTGTCTAATCGATTGCTTCAAACTTGGAGTTTAAGAAAACTAAATCAATTGATGTCCCAATCGATTTTTTGCATCACAGAACTTATTCCTGATTTTAAAACTTGGTCACAATCGATTTGTCAATCGATTGATTCCATAACTGGTTGTTTCTGTGACTTGCTAAATCAATTGCTCAATGGATTGCCCAATCGATTGTCCAATCGATTGAATATATCCCAGAACTCAGGTTTCACCAAAAACATTTTACTAATCGATTGCCCAATCGATTTGTGCAGTGAAAACACTTGTTTTGAGTTAGACAATCGATTCATCAATTGACTTATTGGTTGATTGATTTATATTCATTGGCAAAGGCTTAAGTGTGAGACCACAGTGATTAGTCTACTAAACTTATTACTATGACACCTAATAACACTATACATTTTGTGTCTTTCTCAAGTGCATCCTCCAACTTTGGTTGATTCCTTGAGTTGCAAGCTATTGTTCCAAGTGTACGGTGTCTTCTTGTTTGCCTGAAATGTTTCTCAATTCAAAACATTAGATCAATCAAGTATTTCATATGTACTGTGTGTTTGAGAATTAAATCAAAAACATGATCAGGGAAGCTCATGACTTACATTCCTGACCTTTCTAAGATATTTTTCCATCTCTAAAAGTGCATTGGGTTTTAATTGGTCATTTGAAAAACGGAGGTCGAGGAATTTTAGTAGTCAGTGTTGTCTATATAAAATATCTTCGAAAAGAAACATCATATTAGATTCCCAAAGCAAAGATGGATTAAAAATTGTACCATTTAATAAAATTGTTGAGAAGAGTTTACATAGTTGAATTCCAGTACCCAATGTTGGTGCTTCTTTAATACAATCATCAAATTATTTATCATCCTCTAGTAAACCAAGCGCATAACATGCATCCTTATAAGTTATATGTATGAACCCATTATCAATTTTCATTTTTTCAAATGAACGACTACCTCATTCTTTGTTTAAGAGCATCCATAAATCAATAAATAAATTCCTTCTAATTTTCAGTCTTGTCCACTTTTTGTTGGTCTTGTTCCAAACATGTTGAGTAGGAAATTCTGCATAAGTTAGTTGTTGAGTTTTCATGTCTCCAAAGTTCATTTCCATCCACTTGTGAACATCGTGGTTTCAATTCCTTCTCTATTTAAAATGGTAGAAATATGCATAGATTTTGGGAAATATATTGTTTGATACCCATGGAGGTGAAAGGAAAGTCGTTCGACGTCTGGTTCTCTAAAAAACATATTAAAATAGAAAATTCTCCATGAAGCATCTGATAGAGAAATATATCTACAATCATGGTACTCTTTAATTTCATCACTAAGTGAACTTGTTGAATTGTTATCAAAGTTTTCTACATTAGAGATGACTGCTTTAACTCAGTCAGGACCTTTGTTGATATATTTGAAAATATATTTAATTGATCTAGAATGATTGCAAAGTTCAACATTAATATGAGCATCAAATTTTATCAAAAGATTTCTATTGTATGGGACCATGTAACGACTATCAAGTTGGATGTCATTCTTCAAGATGTATCCACCACCATTTTGTCGCATATATATAGGGAACCCATCTTTAGCTATGATGTTTTATAATGAAATCTATTTGGATAATGCTTCCCACAATTTCCATTAATCATACATGGGTTTTTATTTATTTAAAATACCACATGGTCCATGTATCATAAATCACTCAACTACACTAAAAGTAAAAGGGTCAATATCTTTATCTGGAATTTTTACCGATATGGTGTCTTCAATATTAGATGGTGTTTGTATGTTATCTTATGAATGTTAGGACACTAATATATGGACATGGAGCAAACCTCTTTTTTGAAATTCAATAGGGTACACAACTGTTAAAAAAAAGAAACCTATAATTAAAAGGAATGAAATAAATAAAAATATAATGAGATATTTTTATTTTAATATTCATATATTTTAGTTGCATATCAAGATTGTTACATACAATAATAGCTAGTGTAGATAAATTTCCGTATTTCTTTAGTTTGTAGAATAATCAATGAGTAAAATGAATTAAAATTGTGACAAAATATATTACTTGTTGTGACTTTATCAAATATTTCTTGACATTTAATATCATTGATTAGTTTGAAGGTGAAAACACGAGAAGGGGTTGAATTGTGTTTGATAAAGTTGATAACTTTTTGCTAATTTGATAAAGGTTGATTGGTTTTTATGAATTACTCAAATAAGAAGCAATCGGTTTCAGATGCAGTAAACCATGAAAGCATAATAAATTTGACACATATATTTATCACGGTTCACCATTTACTTGGCTACATCCAGTCCCTTTATTCAGAAGACTTTAATCCACTAATTCAAATACCTTGAATTACAAAGCACCTGACCGTTCAAGTCGGTTTTTCCAAACAACCTAACAACCCTAGACTTTTGAGGAACTAACCACCTTGACCCTATAAGCCATGTCTTCTCCTAACAACCTGACAACCCTAGATTGAAGAAGGAACTAAACCACTATTGGGTTGGATACAAAAGATAGGAAGTTGAGTAGTTGCTTATAACAAAGCTAATAATAATAATGACTCTCAAACTCTAAGAAAAGGACACTCAAAAAATATTTTTAACTTGAACAAGTGTTTATCTCTTTGAACTCTAAGATGAATTGAGAACTTTGAGCTTGAGTTCTTCTACTCTTTTATGTTTTTCGATGTTTTTCTCCTTCAACCTTAAGTGTTTATTTATAGTGAAGATTTGGGCTTCAATTTAGTCCTTGTTTAATTTTGAATTGTATCTTATTCAGATTGAGTTTGTAAATTCTTCAAATTGATTCTATTTCTATTTTGTGTAGATTGAGTTTATAAATTCTTCAGATTGATTCTGCTTCTATTTTGTGTAAATCGAGTTTTTAAATTCTTCAAGTAAACTCTTCTTCAAATTTTCTTCAAATCTTGACCATATCTATTTGGTCAAAGATTTTCTCCAATTATAAATATGAATCAAATCTTATTTTCGATTTTCTTTAATTATAAATTTGAATTTAATCTTATTTTAGATTTTCTTCAATTATAAATTTGAATCAAATTTTATTTTAGATTTTCATCATTTATAATTTGGAATAAAATATTATTCTAGATTTTCTTCAAAAACATAAATCTTCTTTCATACTCTTTGAAGTCAAATATATTGTTCTCATAAAATACTTTTGTTAACATAAAAACTCTAAATGTAAAACTAACTTGGTTCCAACAATCTCTCCCTTTTTGATGATGACAAAACTTGTATTTTTTATAACACTTTTCTTTATATTTCTTTGACTCCCCCTTACTTAAGGCTCCCCTTAAGTCTTAGTATCATTTTCTCCCCCACATTATCAAATATATTTCCCCCTCTTCGGTTATCAGGCAAAAAGACTTGAAAATGAAACTTTGTTTTTTTTTTTTTTGAATAAAATAAATATAACATAATACAAGAAAATATAATAACTAGTGTAAAACTAAACTACTTTAAAGTGATCACAACATCAGTCAAGTATGAAGGTAGGTTTAGGTTTTTCTTGATGAAGTCAAACCTATTTTCAAGTGGTGATTTGGTGAAAATGTCAACCCATTGGTATTCAGTGTCTACAAACTGAATGTTTAATGCCCCTTTTTGAACAAAGTCCCTAATGAAGTGGTGTTTGATCTTTATGTGTTTAGCTCTAGAATGTAAGATAGGGTTTTTGGTTAGACAAATGGTAGAAGTGTTTTTGCAATAGTTGCGAATGTTGAATTCTAGGATTTTGTAGTCTTCAAATTAATGTTTCATCCAAAGTAGTTGAGAACTGCAGCCAGCTACTGAAATATATTCAACCTCTGTTGTTGACATGTGATTGTGTTTTGTCTCTTACTTGACCAAGATATTAAGTTGTCACCTAAAAATGTGTAGTTGCCATTAGTGCTTTTTCTCTAAAGTTTATCTCGAGCATAATCAGAATAACATTATCCACTAAGTTTGTACTTAGTAGATTTCTTTAGAACAAGGTAAGATTGGTAGTGCCTTTTAGGTATCTAAGGATTCTCATAACAACAGTTAAATGTAATTCTTTAGGGTCAGCTTGAAATCTTGCACATACACACACACTAAACGTGATGTCAGGTTTGGAAGCGGTAAGGTAAAGTAGGGATCCTATCATTCCTCTAAATGTTTTTTTGGTCAACTTTTTCGCCTGAATCATCTTTTTCAAGTGAACAAGTAAGGTGCATTGGTGTAGCCATATGTTTGCAATCACTCATCTTAAACTTCCTAAGAAGCTCTTTTGTATATTTAGTTTGATAAATGTATATACCCTTTTTACTATGCTGAATTTGTATCCCTAAGAAGAACATAAGTTCTCCCATCATACTCATTTGAAATTCATTATGTATTAATTAATAAAATTCTTGGCAAAGAGTGCCATTATTAAATCCAAAAATAATGTCATCAATATAAATTTGAATAATAAGAATGTCATCTTCTGTTGATTTTCTAAAAAGTGTATTGTCTATTTATCATATTTCAAAGTTATTTTTAAGCAAAAAGTTACTAACTATCATATCATGCCCTAGGTGCTTGTTTTTGACCATACAGAGATTTTCTAAGTTTAAAAATATGATTTGGAAATTCAGAACTTTCAAAACTTGAGGGTTGTTTAACATAGAATTCTTTACGTATATAACCATTCAGAAAAGCACTTTTAACATCCATTTGAAATAATATAATATTATTATTTGCGGCAAAAGAAAGTAGGATACGAATAGCTTCTAACCTGACCACCGGAGCAAATGTCTCAGTGTAATCAATGTCATCTTACTGACTGTAGCCTTGTGCGACAAGTCGTGCCTTGTTGTTGACCACTTCACCTTTTTCATTTAGCTTATTTCGGAAAACCCACTTGGTTCCAATAATGTTCTTCTTTGATCTAGGTACTAGATTCCAAACATCATTCCTCTTAAATACAATTAACTCTTCTTGCATTTCAAGAATTTGTCTATCATCTGCCAATGCTTCATCAATAGTGGTAGGCTTAATTGACGAGAGTGAGCCAAACAAAGTGGTATCTTTAATGATGATATGATCCTCAAAGGATCACTTGAACTTCCAATGAGATGAGATGTCTTGTACTTCAATCCAAATCTTCCTTTTGACTTATCTTGACTGATACTAATTGGATCAGATTCATCCTCTGAAGATTTGTCATCTTCTGATTTGTCTGCATCTACTTCCTCTAGTTTGAGTAAACATGCAGTATCCTCAACTTGCTTTGACTTCTTTTCGGTCAAGTTATTTCGAAAAACCAAACTTGTATGCTACTTCTACTGATGTGTTCAAATTATATGGATCTCCTTGTTCCTCTAAATTTTTGTGAACCTGCAAAGTACTTATCTAGCTTTGATTTTTAAGATCAAGCTTCTTATTATCACAATAAACATAATGTTAAACAATAATTAAATTTAAAGAAAAGTATAACCTATATGTCAACAGTTTCAGTTTCACTCTAAAAACCCTCTTAGTTCTTCTTTTCTGGTTTTCAGATTTTGAGTTTGCATATTCTCTGATTAGAGAGTTGGATGAAGGAATTTGAATTCTCATCCAGTTTTGTAGTCTTGATGAATTTTATTGGAGTGTTCAAATAAGTCTCTTGATTATGATTGTTCATCTGACGCTTCTATTTATGTTGATGTATCGGATTCCTCTAGTAATTTTGGAACTAATGGTAATTCTGATTCTTCTGGTAGTTTCAGTTATGTTGATATGTGTGATTTCTCTACCAACTTTGATTTGGTTGATATGTGTGATTTCTCTGCCAGTTTTGATTTTGTTGATACTTCATTTATTCTGATATTTTTGGTTCATCATATGGTTCTGGTTCTGGTTCTGGTTCTGATAAGTATTGTGTTGACCAGTCCTTCTTCCACAAGAGTCAGTTGGCTTATTTTTGGTAGGGCATGGAACATAGATCTTTTTTCCTTTATATATTGCAAGCATCCATTGACTAGAAACCATGGTTGATGTTTCAATTTGGTTGCTTAGAACATCTGCAACAAAACAAGTTTATCCTTTGGTACCCAAATCTGGTTGGGTCGTGGTTTGTTAGATCTTAAATATTTCTTGTCTTTCCATGTAGTTAGCATAGGACAATATATTTTAGTGTTACCTTTCTTATAACAAATAGTAATAAATCATCAGAGGGAATAAACTTAGATTCAATTACTTTTTCTTGAAATCCTATTCCTCTTTTACCATTCCTATTAACCCCATAAATCATAGATGCATACTTGCTTCTTTCCATGCCATTATCAATAAAATCCTAAAATACTTCTTCAAACTTATTAGAGTTATATGTGGTATTTTCAATTGACGTTGAACTATAATTACTTTTCAGAGTTAGATTTTTAGCCTTAAGTTTATCAATATCAGTTTTCAGATTTGCAATTTCTGTTTTAAGTTCAATAATATTAGTTTTTAGAGTTGTCTTATCTGTCTTAAGTTTAGTAATATTAGTTTTTAGAGTTGTATTTTTGTTTTAAATTCAGCATTTTGATTCTTTAAAACATTAACTTTTCAGTTAGATTTGTATTTTCTTTGCTAAGTGTTTTCAGTTTTAAAGATGATTTGTGATTCATTATCAAAAAAATCATTTATAGCAGTAACTAAATCAGATCGAGTAAAGTTAGAAAATACCTCAATTTCTTCATCTACTGGTTCATTTTCAGAGTCAGAATTTGTGTTGGATCTAGAGGTAGAGTTGGTATGAGCCATCATAACCAAATCTGGTTGTTCATCGTCAGAGGATTCCTCAAAATCATCCCATGTAGCCATCAAAATTTTATTCTTTAGTATGGAATCTTTCCTCAGGTATTTCCCTTTCTCCATAGTTGAACATTGTGACTTGATATGTTCAGATTCATTGCATCCATAACAGATGATGCTTTTCTTTTCATATTTATCATTATTCCCTCTATTTCATATTTAGCAATATAACCATCTTCCACCAAGTCCCAAAGTTCAAGATCTTGTGAAATATAAAACCTTTTCAACCTGTCATTCCAATACTCAAAATGTTTTCCATCAAAGAGAGGTGGTATATTGTTGTTTCCTCCAGCAGCTTCTTCATTGAATCTAGACATATTGAACCCTTGGATTTGTTCTCAAACATTGTAAAGTGCTCAGCCTTAAGACCGAGCTCTGATGCCAGTTGAAGGTGCAAACACGAAAAGGGGGTTGAAATGTGTTTGATAAAGTTGATAACTGTTTGCTAATTTGATAAAGGTTGGTTGGTTTTTATGAATTACTTAGATAAGAAGCAATAGGATTCAGAAGCAGTAAACCATGAAAGCATAATTAATTTGACAAATATATTTATCCTGGTTCACCACCTACTTGGCTACATTCAATTCCTTCATTCATAAGGCTTTAATCCATTAATTCAAATACCTTGAATTACAAAGCACCTGACCTTCTAAGTCAGTCTTCCCAAACAGCCTAACAACCCCAGAGTTTTGAGAAACTAACCACTTTGAACTTACAATCCAAGTCTTCTCCTAACAACCTGACAATCCCATATTGAAGAAAGAACTAAACCACTATTGGGTTGGATACAAAAGGTTGGAACTGGAGTAGTTGCTTATAACAAAGTTGATGATAATAATGACTCACACACTATAAGAAAAGAACACTCAGAAAATATTTCTAACCTAAACATGTGTTTCTCTCTTTGAACTCTAAGATGAATTGAGAACTTTGAGCTTGAATTCTTCTACTCTTTTATGTTTTTCGATGCTTTTCTTCTTCAGCCTTAAGTGTCTATTTATAGTGAAAATTTAGGCTTTAATTTAATCCTTGTTTAATTTTGAATTGTATCTTGTTCATATTGAGTTTGTAAATTCTTCAAATTGATTCTATTTCTATTTCGTGTAGATTGAGTTTGTAAATTCTTCAGATTGATTATGTTTCTATTTTGTGTAGATTGAGTTTTTAAATTCTTCAAATAAACTCTTCTTCAAATCATGATCGGATCTTCTTCAAATCATGACTGGAATCAAATCTTATTTTAGATTTTCTTCAATTATAAATTTGAATCAAATCTTATTATAGATTTTCTTCGAAAACATAAATCTTCTTTCATACTCTTTGAAGTCAAATATATTATTCTCATAAAATAATTTTGTTAACATTAAAACTCTAAATGTGAAACCAACATGGTTCCAACATAGCTTTCATAACTTAATAGATAAAACACAACTAATGATGTTAGGTTTGTCCTCACCTTTTAGTCCTTAAAAGGTTTTGTAAGTATAGAAGTGCGCCTAAGAGGGGGGGGGGGGTGAATTAGGTGTTAGTAAATTTTCTTGTTTTTAGTGATATGGTAGTCCTAAGATAGCACACCACTATCTTAGATTAAGCTTGTGTGTGTTTGATCTGAAGTTATGGGGTATTTATACTCCATAAACATCTATTCAGATTCGTGGCCATTGATCCAAGAGGTTTAATGAAAGAATACAATGATTTGGAGCCATTCCAGATCTGAAAAATTGTATTGCTTCCAATTGTATTCAAATACAAGATGTGTGTATTCGAATACACCTCTTTGTAACGTTCAAAAATATTCAAAATTTATACCTTGTATTCGAATACACATGTGTGTAGTCGAATACAGATTAGTGAAAATTTGCTACTGACTTACTATGTATTCGATTACAGATTATTGTAGTCGAATACAGATATAGGGATTTTGGCCACTGACTTGCAGTGTAGTCGACTACACATAGTCGTAGTCGAATACAACTTTGAGACTTTTGCTTCTGACTTGCTTTGTATTCGAATACAAGATGTTGTATTCGAATACACTTATGCATTTTGTCAAAAACATGATTTTTAAGACTTTGTTAATGTTGTTTTGACTTTTGAAAATACTTTAAATGCATATGTAAATATGACTTGTTCTCATGTAATTGAAATATTGGTTTGTATCATATACCTTTACATTTTAACATTTAATGTTTGGATTTGAAGCTTATTAATGAAGATATTTGATCTTCTTTTTGATCTTGTTGCATTGACCATAATGGTTGATCTTTGTCATCATCAGAAACTTGTAGTTTACATTCTCCCCCTTTTTGATTATGACAAAATGTTGTTGTTGTGGAGAGAATTGTGGAAATTGAATCATTGCTCCCCCGTAATGTATGCGTACTCCCCATTGTATGTGATTAATGAACAAATTGTTTGAGGACCTACAAGATGTGTAAGGCAACAACAATACCAAATTTTCTCCCCCTTTTGACATGATCAAAAAGAAGGAAAAATATAGAGACATACAGATGCAAGAATATACACACAAGTAAAGGTAAAAGTAGTACATAAAATAAAAAAGGAATGACATAACGAAGGATGAAGGGAAGTTCAATTAAGTACATCAAAATAGTCAACATGGGTTTAATGAGAACATAGTTCAACTTAGTACATAAAGCATACCATAAGACAAACTACAAATTAAGACATGAAACAAACTACAAGGCATAATAGGTAGTAATTTGACGTATTACAAATAGAATCCTAGTGTCGATCAAAATCTGTTGGAATGTGAAAATGATCAAGTTTGTCA
>NC_021164.2:23625023-23627836 GCF_000331145.2 Cicer arietinum | reverse complement strand
GTTTAATGAAAGCAAAGTTCAACTTAGTACATAAAGCATACCATAAGACAAACTACAAATTAAGACATGAGACAAACTACAAGGCATAATAGGTAGTATTTCGACATATTACAAATAGAATCCTAGTGTCGATCAAAATCCGTTGGAATGTGAAAATGATCAAGTTTGTCAGATAAACTACTAATGTCTTGAGACAACTCGTCATGGTTGCGAGCAATAGTAGTTTCAATGTTCTGGAAGCGAGTGTTGACAGAAGTGGTCAGATTATCGAATTGAGTTTGAAAGAAGGTTTGGAAAGAATCAAGGCGAGCCATGAGCATTTGATTGGAGATATATTCATCATCAGAGGTTGTATCCTCGTCATCTTCATCAGCCTGGGCAACAGCATTTGAGGGTCCAGCAGTGTCTTCGGGAGCAGCATCAGATGGTTGATCATAATCTCCTTTATGCACAAAAGAGTTAAGTTGCTCATTCCATACTATCCGCATGCTAGGTAGGACGCCCAAATCCAACATATTTTCTTTTGTGGGTGTATACATGACTTCATCAGAGAAGTCCACCCCAAAGTGTTCTAAAATCCGGGAAACTTCTTTTGCATACGGTAAGCCAATTGCCTCTCGGGATCCAAACAAGACAGATTTCACAAAATATGCCCAATTTAGTTGACAACCTTCATATATGAAATTCATAATTTGTAATTCAAACTCCGAAATTTGAGAGTAATTTCCATCCTTCGGAACTAGAATGTAGCTAAGGAAATAGTGCAAAAGGCGATTATCAACGGTAAGATATCCCACTCCATACCGTTGTTGGGCATATTTGGAACCAGCCTGAGTCCGGTTTTGTTCCATTGTGCGTCTGTCAAACCGACATATGGCAACATATGCATCATACTTAGAGATATCAGCCCATTCACACAAGTTGTTGGGACAAAACTTTTGACCGTTAAAGGGAATGTTCAGAATTTCGCCTATAGTTTTGGTATTTAACCGAATGGTTTTACCCTTAACTCGAGATACCAGCATTTTGCCATCTTGGATGAGATTGCAATAAAAAACCCTAACTAAGTCAGGATAGACAGGACCTTTGTAGCCTATAAACTCTTCAACATGTTGTGCCTTGAGCAACTCAGGAAAGTTAAAGGCAGAGAAAGAGTTTAAAGTACCATATTTTGGAATGATAAGTCGCTTGTCGGAGTAGAATGTGCGAAAACGATCAATTTCTTCCGGTGTGTGTAGAAGTCGGGATAAATCCGTGATGTTGGGATTCCTTGTTCGTTTTCTTGAAGGACCCACTGCTGCATGCTTGGTTCTTGGTCCTCGTTTGCGGGCATCCATGGTGAGAAAGGAGGTTTTGGTAAAAAAATGAGTTGGAGAGAAATGTGAGAAATCTGATGATAAATGCCAAGAAAGAAGTAAGGATTGATGTAGTATGCAAGGTTGGGTAAATGGGTAACTGAGTGAAAGGAGGATGGACGAGATTTTGGGAGAGGAGAGGAGAGGCTACAGCTGTGTATTCGAATACCAAATATAAAATAACCCTAAAAAGTGAAACAGCTTTTACATTTGGGCAAAAACGCGAAGGTGTATTCGACTACACCTAGTTGTATTCGAATACACATTGTTCTGGGAGCGTGTATTCGACTACGCATTAGTTGTATTCGAATACAATAATTTCTAGAAAAGTGTGCATTCGAATACAAACATTTGTATTCGACTACATATGCGAATTTTTGCTTAAAAACTAAATTTTTATGGAAATCTCAACATATAATGCACAAATTCATATATCAAGAAACAATAATCATCAAGGAACTTTATTTTAACAATTTTAAGATGAAATTTTTGAAGAGATATGACAAATTATATATACCATGCTTGCATACCTACAAAATTGAAATCAAATTTTATTAGGTACCCAATGTGCTTTGGGTCCTTGATGGTTAGTACCTTTCTTTACCCATACGTAATGCCCTCTTGGAATACTAACGTTTCTAATGTGACAGACATTAGTTGTATGACCATGAAGACCACAATAAGAACAAGTAGGAGTAAATCTATTTTCAAAAGCATGTGTATGAGATTTACTATGAATAATTTTCTTTTTATAATGGTGATCCTTTTTCATAATTATAATCTTTTCTTGATTGGATTGATTACTCGCTTTGACAAAAATGGTCTTATTCAGGTTTGGTTTATCAACTTTTGAGTATCCAAGACCACTTTTGTCATTTGAGTATCTTTGCATATTTAAAACATTTTCCAAGGCTATTTGTCCTTTTTCGTATCGTTCAATTACTCTATTTAATTGAATAATCTTGAAGGAGAGGGAATCACATTTATTGCATGCAAAATTCTGTTTTAGTTTTTCAGAATTTTTTTCCATAGTGTCTACTTTTTCTTGAAGACTTGATATTTGTCTCTTTTGTGTTGACACTAGTTTGAACAAATTTTTGCATTCAATAAGAAGTTCCTTGATGGCGTTTTGAGCCTCGTTACATTCTAGAATCAATTCACTATTAGTTTTATGAAGATGAAGGGAGTCCATCTGATTGATGCGAGGCCATTAATGCAACATTGGCGCATTCTTCACTTTCTGTTTCTGAAGATGAACTTACTTCGTTGTCTTCCCAAGCTATGTATGCCTTCTTGAAGTCTTTCTTTTTGGTGGCATTTTTCTTAATAAGGTTTGGACAATCTGCCTTGATATGTCCTTGTTTTCCGCATTCAAAGCAAGTGAAGTTTTGATTTGAAGTAGAACTATCTTTCTTCCTAAAACTTTTCCTTTTGAAAGTTCTGTCATTTTTAAGAAAC
>NC_021164.2:23624441-23624918 GCF_000331145.2 Cicer arietinum | reverse complement strand
CAATGTTTTTGGTCTTCTTTTCTAGACTTTCATTTTGTTCTAACCTTCCAAGTTCGATTTCATGCTCTTGAAGTTTTCCAAATAGTGCAGAAAGAGACATTTTGGATAGGCTTTTCTTTTCGGATATTGCTGTAACTTTTGGTTGCCAGGCCCTTGTCAATGATCTCAGTACTTTTAGATTTAATTCATCATTGGTGAAGATTTTTCCGAGTGCTGTCAAATGATTGGTTAAGTGGGAGAACCTTTTCTGTAAGTCTAAGATAGATTCTCCGGGAAACATTCGAAATAATTTGTATTCTTGAGATATTGTATTTAGTTTTGATCTTTTTACTTCAATGGTGCCTTCATGAGTTACTTCTAGCATATCCCATATTTCTTTGGTTGTTTTATAGTGGGATATACGGAAAAAATTCATCCATTCCTAGTGCTGATTGTAGCATATTTTTAGCCTTCTTATCGAACAACACTTTTCTTTTA
>NC_021164.2:23553149-23624068 GCF_000331145.2 Cicer arietinum | reverse complement strand
GTAAAAATCAGAATTTTGTTCAAAATTGTTCAGGGTATTGATTCAAGGATTGTGTGTGTTTGATATGAAGTTATGGGGTATTTATACTCCATAAACATCTCTTCAGATTCGTGGCCATTGATCCAAGAGATTTAATGAAAGAATTGTAAAAATCAGAATTTTGTTCAAAATTGTTCAGGGTATTGATTCAAGGATTGTGTGTGTTTGATATGAAGTTATGGGGTATTTATACTCCATAAACATCTCTTCAGATTCGTGGCCATTGATCCAAGAGATTTAATGAAAGAATACATAATTTAGAGTCATTCCAGATCTGAAAAATTGTATTGCTTCCAGTTGTATTCGAATACATGATGTGTGTATTCGAATACACCTCTTTGTAACGTTCAAAAATATTCAAATACACATGTGTGTAGTCGAATACAGATTAGTGAAAATTTGCTACTGACTTACTATGTATTCGATTACAGATTATTGTAGTCGAATACAGATATAGGGATTTTGGCCACTGACTTGCAGTATAGTCGACTACACATAGTCGTAGTCGAATACAACTTTGAGACTTTTGCTTCTGACTTGTTTTGTATTCGAATACAGGATGCTGTATTCGAATACACTTATGCATTTTGTCAAAAACATGATTTTTAAGACTTTGTTAATGTTGTTTTGACTTTTGAAAATACTTTAAATGCATATGTAAATATGACTTGTTCTCATGTAATTGAAATATTGGTTTGTATCATATACCTTTACATTTTAACATTTAATGTTTGGATTTGAAGCTTATTAATGAAGATATTTGATCTTCTTTTTGATCTTGTTGCATTGACCATAATGGTTGATCTTTGTCATCATCAGAAACTTGTAGTTTACAGGTTTCAAGGAAAAATTGCATTTTTTGCCATTTTGGGCTGCATGTGAATTTTAAAAATAGGTGCATATCGGCATATAGCCATTGCATCCTGAATATGATTTCAACTATTAGTTATTGACTTCAAAAATACGTCTATGAAAAATGAATGTCAATTTAGAGACATTGATAAAACTCAAATATAGCCAGTCAAAGAATAGTATGAAAGGGGATTTATTTACAAAGCAAAATATATTGGAAGCCACAAATATTTGTTGGGTATGTATATAATGCATGACTAAATATATATATATATAGTGAAATAATTATTTACTTGGTATTTTTAAATATGATACTACAACCCACCAATATAAGACGATGGAAGGATTGTCATTCTACCAACTGAATTTGTCATGACGTCTCCTTGATTGATAACATATCGCAATCCACTATATAGTTTTGCATGTAATTGCTTTTGATTCTTTCTAATCCAATTGATTCTAACTTCTTCGATGGAAGGATAAGCATCCACCATGTATTGTTGGAAAAAAAGCCCATTCCATAACAATGTTTGTGCCTGTCCAGTTCGTTGTTGCAAGCGAAAAGAATAATATTTTCTCACAGTAACTGTTTTTCTCCTTCCCTGTTTTGGATTTCGATGACTTATCTCAATCCATAGTCTTCTTCTCCATATGGAAATAATAATGGGTATTGTAGTGCCACGAAATTTAGGTGTGATTATGTAATTCTCTTAAGACCAGTTGCTTTGTGTTTAACAATTATATCTTGATGAATTTTTTCATTTGAGCTTTGATTAACTAAAAGTGCTGCAACTTCTGAGCAAGAGGGCAGGTTATTTTGTTTCCCATGAATTAACCTATTGCTAAGCAATCTTAGTTTCAATTCTCCCACATCATGGTGATTGTATTATCTCTTACCATCCTATATGATTTTACCAAGACATTGTGATTTTCTAGCATATGCAAAATGTACCTTACAAGTTTCTCTTGAAGATGACTATTTTCGTTATCACCTTGGATAAAGTCTAATCTAATTGAGACCACATTTTATGTGTCATGTATATAAAGTTGGAAATTTTTTTGATTTTCTCCTTTCTTAGATTATAAAAACCCAAGTTGGTTGTAAGTCTATTCATTGATTAGAAAAACGTAAGGGTTGCTATGTTTGTTGATTTCATAGTCAATTTTTCTATCCATATATATAAAAGCAAAATCCACATTATAAATTATAATGTTACGACATAAATATTTTGTTGTACTATCTCCATCATAATCAAGCAAGTCATAGAGCAAAGTTGGTGGAAATTTTAGTAATGGAAGTTGTGAAGTAGAAATGTTGATTTACAAGGATGCGAGTTTGAATTGTAAATCTTCCTATTTAAAAATCCCTGAAAAACTTAAGGATTTAACTCAAGAATGATCTTGGTTAAGAAAACAGAAAATGGAGAATGTTCTTGGTTTTTACCAGAAAAAGGAGAATGATCTTGTTTAGCTAAAAATCAAAAATTCAGTTATATTTTTAACTCAAATAATTAATCAGGCTTAATAAATAAGGAGATAACAGAAAGAATAACACACAAGGATGTATCTTGGTTCGCCCAACTTGGGCTACGTCCAATCCTCACAAATGTGAGATTTTTCACTAAGTGTTCAAAACAATGAACCTTCTTGATTTTACAACACCTAGCTCAGATCAACCTTGATCTATTACAAACTCAATTTCTTTCCACCCAGAAAGAGATTTAACCAGGTCAACTATCAACCTTTAGAGGATTTTTTACAATCTACCTAAACTATAATACTAAACTCTTATAGTTTGAGTTTTACAATAATGATAAGATTGTTTTGATAGAATCTGAGATATTTCAATTCTTGTTTGATATTCGATTCTTTACAAAGAATTCAGTACAATAAAAACAGAGTATTGAAATATAATCAGAACTGGTTTTTTTTTTTTTAGAAAGTGAGAATTTCAAGTATGTGAATGTGAATGTGAATGATTTTATGAGACTTGTTAGCACTTGAACTTCTGCAATTTCTCTAAGCATAGGCCTTTCTTTTATAGGAATTTTAGAGCAACTAATAATGGTCAAAAGAATTGTTGGTAGTGCTTTGTCAGTTTTGACCAAAACCAATATATTTGAATAAAAATATTCCACCCTTTGAACACTTTATGAAATCTGCTTGACTGGTCGTACTTCTTCGTTCTTGATCAGATTTCTCTTGTGTTTAATGATCTTTTATACTTCAAATATATTTGTTGATGTTATTGCTTTGATATGGAGATTTGATTCTGTCAAAAACAGCTTGGAGAATGATGATGAACTTCTGCAGAATTCTGGAGATTGATAATCAATCTGGAGTTTCAGTATTTGAACTTTCTAGAGATTGATGATCAATATGGAGGTTCAGTCTTTATCATTCTGGATGACTTCCTGATTAATCTGGATGTCTTATACCATTCAAGATTGTTTAACTCTCTTGACAGTTAAGTTGGAAAAGGTTCATACTTGTTTTAACTTGTTTGATTCATGACCTTTTCTCTTTGTGATTCGAATGCTTTCTTTGATTAGAATGGATCCTACTTGAACCTTGTCAAGTACTGATAAAATAAGTGTAAATTCCAGAGGCATAATCTTCTTTGAACTAATGGAGGTTGATTGATCTTGAGGCTGTGATGATCAATCTTGATCTTGGAGAACATTCTCCGTTTTCACATATTTTGTCCAGAATGTTCTCATTCCTTATCTGTTTAGTTTTTATCTGATTTCTTTGCTTTGTTTGATTCCTATCTTTGAATTAACCCACTCAAAAGCACAAGTTAAATTAACATAACATTTAGAATCATAATTAATGTTCTTAATTAACCTTTATTTATTTTCATCAAAACTTAAACTGAGAGTTTGTCTTAACAAGTTGCACACGACATTCCATGCTACATGTAGAAAAATTTGGATGTTGAGGGTGTTTACTTTTTCCCGTTCTTTCTTTGAACTAGTGAAAAGGTCCACAAAATTCACAAACACATGTGGACCTTCCAAAATTTCAAGTTTCAATGATGGAAGCTAATATATAAAATATATTTTTTTAAATGCAAACCATATAAGGAGACCAAGCATCGATAAATACTAGCAATCCTTTTATTTAAAATAATTATTAAAATATATTAGAAGTTATATATTTTTCTAACGATGGCATTGGGAATTGTAGATGTTGATAGACTAGCTTGGGAAGTTTGTCTAACAGGGATTGTAAAAGGATATAAATGGAATAAATTAGAGAATGTTTTTGGAGGTAAATAATTTCATTCATATACAATAAAAAACTTGGTACAATTTTTTAGTAAGGAACCTGCATTGGATTTTGAAATCATATTCCTATGCAAATGTAGAAAAATCTTCCTTTTACATCTTGGCTGTTGAGATTGAGCATGTTGCGATGGAATAGAGTGCTCGACATCTACATCAAGCCAATCGATGAAATGATTAGTTACAAAAATCTCAAAGAAGCTAAAAAATGTAGGAATCATATTTAGAAAATATATTATGCTCACCTTTATTTTCAACACATACATCATTCCTTTTAAAATGAAGTAATTGTTTTCTTTTAAACTTTGCAAGTCGACATCGAACAAGATTTTAGAAGTGGTCTTAATCAACCTCTATGAACATGTTTTATACACATGGAAACAAACCAAAGTTTACAATGCGATGTTAAAAATATAGAGACAAAATATGTTAAATATTGAGTCAATGTTTACTAAACTTCTATAGTTTAAGAGATAAAAATAATTTCAAAAATATTTATTATATTTCATCATTAGTAAGGAAGAAAACTTGATGTAGTAGGTGACTAGAATTTCTTAAAAGATTTTTCATTATTTATTACATTTCATCATTACTATAACAATTACTTAAAAAAAAATCATTATGTTAAGAAATCTAGCAAAGACCACTCCAAAGTGCATTATCTAAAAATTAATCCCTGTAACACTCTATAAGTCAATTTCTCAAAAGATTTAGACAAAATGAATAATCAAACAATAGAAACAAATGTGTAAAAAAAAAACAACTTTCTTCTAGGTTATAGTTGTTGATGGGAATAAACACAAACAAAATAACAAGTAATACGTAACGAATATAATACTCCTCTAAATAAATCGAAAAAGCACGCGCGCAGAGAAAAAAAATATATATATATATATATATATATATATATATATATATATATATATATATAATATGGCAGCAAATTTGTCAAAACAAAAGAGCGTCAAGAACACCAATATTTTTACGTGAAAAACTCCTCAATATAAGGGTAAAAATTACGGGTCATCCAGACCAAAGAAATAGTTCCACTATAATCAAATAAAGGTATAAGAGAGTATCAAAATGATGTACAAATTGTGCTTGCATTCAGCCAAAATAACAAATCAATAGAGCTTAAAAATGAAAAACAAGAAGAAGAAAAAACATCCAAAAACCCGCTATTGTGCGAGCACGATTCCTCATTTTCCAAATGCCATTTCACCAATCTAACCATTGAAAATGAAGACCTAAATGTTGCGCACCTTCTGTCCAAATATCAACCAAATCCAACGAATAGGATTTTATGAGTCTGATTTAATAAAATCGGGAATAGAATTTACTCTTGTCTTTTCTCTTTTGGTGATCGTCTTTCTTTCAAAATAATCTTTATCTTACAACCCTAATCAGACCCCTCTCCACTTAAATAAGTGGGACACATGGACTACAATATTTGGGCCTTTCTCCACATAGGAAGATAGCTCAATACCCAACATATCTCCCCCTCACAACTATGTGGAGATAATCACCAAACCGACGATATCACAACAAGTTTCAAACTTCCCTCTTGTTAATGCTTTAGTCATCATATCAGAACCATTATAATCAGTATGAAATTTAGCCAAATCCAACAAATAAGCTTCCAAAACATTTTGTATCCAATGATACCTCACATCAATGTGTTTGAACCTACTATGAAATATTGAACTCTTACCAAGATGAATAGCACTTTGACTATCAACAAATAACACATGTTTGTCCTGAATGAATCTAAGCTCCTTCAAGAATTTCTTCAACCAAATCAACTATTTTCATGCTTTGGTAATGGCAATGAACTATGCCTCAATTGTAGACAATGTTGCACATTTATGTAATCTGAACTATCAAGCCACAGCCCCATCTGCAAATTTAATCATATAGCTTGAAGTGGACTTCCTCGAGCCAATATCTCCATCCATATCTGAGTCAAAGTAGCCCATCAAAATAGGTTTGTCACCTCCAAAAAAAAAAACTCCTACATGTAGTACCACAAAGATACCTCAAAATCCATTTTACAACATTCCAATGCTTTCTACCTGGATTTGACAAAACTCTACTTACTATACCAACAATATGCGCAATATCTGATCTTGTACACACCATCGCATACATCAAACCACCCACAACAGAAGCATAAGGAACTTGTTCCGTGTCTCTTTTCTCATCTTCACTTGAAGGATTTTGTTTAGAACTCAAATTAAAATGAGTAGCAAGAGGAGTACTTACAGCCTTAGAGTTTTCCATCTAAAACCTTTGCAACACTATTTCAATATAGTTTTCATATGACATCCAAAGTTTCTTCTCCTTTATATAACCCATGATTCTTATGCCAAGAATCTGTTTAGTTGCTCTCATGTCTTTCATTGCAAATTCTCACCCAATTGCTTCTTTAACCTTTCAATCTTGAAAATATTTTTCCCAACAATAAATATTTCATCAACATATAATAACATGATATATGAAATCTTCGTTAGGAAATTTTCTAACAAATACACAATGGTCACAAGTCGTCTTCATGTATCCTTGGTCACACATAATAGACTCAAACTTTTTGTACCACTGCCTTGAAGCTTGCTTCAAACCGTATAGACTTTTTCTTAGTCTACACACATAGTCTTCCTTGCCTTCAACAAGAAAACTATCAGGTTGCTTCATATAAATCTCTTCCTCCAAATTACCATGAAGGAAAGACATTTTTACATCCATTTGCTCTATCTCTAAGTCAAGAGTAGTTGCCAAACTCAACACGGTTTTAATCGATAATATTTTTACCACAAGTGAGAAAATCTCATTAAAATCAAAACCTTTTCTTTGACGCAAACCTTTCACCACTAATATGACTTTATACGGGGACTTCGAGTTACTCTTAAGCTTCACTCTATAGATCCACCTGTTTTCCAAAGCCATTTTGCCTTGTGGCAACTTCACCAAATCATTAGTGTGATTATCATGCAAGAATTTCATCTCATCATGCATTGCATCCAACCACTTTTGACTTTCTTCACTCTTCATGGCCTCTCAAAAACACTCAGGTTCCCCTTCATTAGTCAAATTCACATATTTCATCAAAAACATACCTTGTAAATGGTTGTCTCTGCCTCTTAGACCTCCTAAGTTGGGTTTGAGATGATTCAGAAGCATCGCTAAGATTTTTATCGTGTGACAACTTATGATCTTCACTTGTTAGAATATTTACCTCATCTCTAAGTTGATGTTCATCAACACAATCATGTGGCTCATCATTCTAAGCACTACAATCAGTAGTATCCAAATCAGGAATAGGTGACCGAACTGGATCACCATTAGCCAAGATGTTATCTCTCTCAAGTGTTGTCTTTTCCACCTTATCAATGTCTTCAATAGTTTGATCGCCATGAACACTACATCACGACTTCTGATAACCTTTTTCTCTATAGGATCATACAATTTGTAGCTAAATTCATCCTCACCATAACCAATGAAGATACACTATCTTGACTTTGCATCAAACTTAGATCTTTCATCCTTCGGAACATGCACAAAATTCTTGCAACTAAAGACTCTCAAATGATCATACTTGACATTCTTGTCAAACCATACCTTGTTTGGTACTTCACTATTCAAAGCGACTGTAGGATTAAGATTAATAACATGCATCGTTGTATACTTCACTTCAATAATGTTTAGGCAACTTAGCTTCAGAGAGCATACACCTCACTCTCTCAACAAGTATTCGATTCATCCTCTCTGCTAAACCATTCAACTAAGGAGTTTTAGGAGGAGTCTTTTCATGTGTTATACCATACTATTTGCAATAGACATTGAAGGGTCCACAATACTCACACCATTGTCAGTACGAACACGTTTCAGCTTCTTGCTTGTCTGTCACTCAACGAAAGCATGGAATTGTTTGAACTTCTCCAATACTTGGTATTTTGTCTTCAAAGCATAAATCCATAGTTTCTTGGAACAATCATTAATAAAAGTAACAAAATAAAGTGTACCATTAAAAAAAATGTACCTTTAAAGGGCCACAAACATCAGAATGTACCAACTAAAGCAACTCTGACTTTCTAGAGGGAGGATTCCTTTTGAAGGATACTCTAGTTTGTTTACCAACCATGTAGTGATAATATTTCTCCAAATCTAAATTCTTCAATCATGGAAGCACATCATTTCTAGCTAAACAATTTAACCTTTTTTTTTTTTTTTTACTAATATGGCTAAGCCTTTGGTGCCACAAAGATGATTCCATATCCATAACATTCACGCTGTCTTTAGCAACCAAAGCTTTTGTCCAATACAGTTTACTAATTTTCTCCCCTCTAGCCACAACCAAGTTACCTTTGTGTAGTTTCCACTTTCTAGAAGAAAAATGATTATCAAAACCACTATCATCAAGCATATGCACAGAGATCTAATCGAAGCGAACATCTAAAGCATGTTTGACTCCTTTAAGCAACAATTGCATTCCCATGTTGGTTTGTAAGCCTACATCACCAACACCTATTACCTTAGATACACCATCATTACCCATCTTCAAAAATCCAAAGTCACATGAAGTATAAGATGTGAAGAACTCCTTCCTCGATGTAACATGTAGTGTAGCACCACTATGAATTATTTACATACTTTCATCTGATACAAGATTTAATGGCTCATGGTCACAGAGACTAACAAGATCATCACTAGTAGCAGTAGTAACACGGTCAACATCACTATCATCATCACGACCTCTTTGTTTCGGCTTACCCTTTTTGTCTTTATTCTCTTTTTCCATAGAAAATAATTTTTCTGTGTGTGCTATGTTCTATGACAATAATGACACTCCACATTTTTGTATCTACACTTGGACTTGCTTTTGCTATTTTCTCTACCACCCTTCGATTATTTGTTATGACTTTTCTGCCTATTTTCAGTGACAAGAACTTCATATTGAGATGAAGAACCTTGTGCCTTCTTTCTCATCTCCTCATTCAAAACACCACCCTTATCCGTTTTCAAATAAACAACACCTTTAGGAGTGGAACTCGTTATAGAAACCCGAAATGTCTCATAAGACTCTGGTAAAAATAACAATAAAAATAGTTCCAAGAGTTCATCATCAAACTTGATACTCATTCCTGGCATCTGATCAAGGAGTCCTTAAAATTTACTCAAGTGGTTGGAAATGGAAGTCCCTTCCTTATACTTCAAACTTATGAAACTATTTAGGAAGAACAATTTATTATTCCCTGATTTAGAGGCAAACAAAGTTTGTATTTTATCCCACATGGTTTTTGCATTTATCTCATTAGCAATGTAATTATAAATATTCTCTTCTACATATTGCCTAACAAAACCACATACTTGTTGATGTTCAAAATCCCATTATTCCATAGGTTTATCATCCGATTTTTTACAACTAAAAATAGGAAGATGCATTCTCTTCACAAACAAGAAGCCTTTCATCTTGCCCTTCCACAAATGGTAATTAGTACCATTCAACCGTACTGTCTTTATATTCATATTTGCCTCCATCCTTCAAGCAAGTCAAATAGCCATTTAACCAAGAGCTTTGATACCACTCTGATGGGAATAAACACAATAACAAGTAATACGCGAAGGATATAATACTCCCCCAACTTGCAAGAACATGTGAGGAGCAACAACAAATGTATATATATATATATATATATATGGCAGCAAATTGATCAAAATAAAATAGCATAAAGAACACCAATATTTTAACGTGGAAATCCCTCAATGCAAGGGTAAAAATCACAGATCGTCCAGACCAAAGAAATAGCTCCACTATAATCAAATAAGGGTACAAGAGAGTCTCAAAATGATGCACAAATTGTGCCTACAACCAGCAAAAATAAAAAGCACTAAAACTTACAAATGAAAAAGAAGAAGAAGAAGAAGAAAAATACCCAAAAACTTGTTGTTTTGCGAGCAAGATTCCTCCCTCTCCATATGTCGTTTCGCCGAACCGACCTTTGTAAACATAGATCTAAATATTGCGAACCTGTTGTCCAAAATTCAGCCCAATCCAATCGTTAATGAATGCCCAATCGATATTTTCTGAGACTTATTTGACAAAATCGGGAATATGATTTATCTTCTCTTTTCTCTTTTGGTGGTTGTCTTTATTTTAAAATAGTATCTCTCTTACAATCCTAATCATACCCCTCTCCACTTAAATAAGTGAGACACATGGACTACAATATTTGGACATTTCTCCACATAGGAAGGGAGCCCAATATCCAACAGGTTTGATATACTATGTACAAGAATATGGAGATGAGAAGTTAAAAACAAAAAAGTAAAAAGTAAGTCTGCACCAAAGAGTTAGAGGTTCTAACTAAGAAATATTTCCTAGCTTCATGAGATGCACCTATTTTAAATAACCACACATAAAATGGAAGAAGTATATCAATGAGATTAACACATTGTAATAATAATAGACCATGAAATGCATTTTTTTCCCAATAAATTTAGAAAAGTTACTAACATAAAGAGTGAGAAGAAACTTATTTTTAGAATCTAACTTAGAAGATGAATAATGCAATGCAACATAGAAGCTAAATCACCCAATATGTGCACAATTGATGAAATAATCAAGTTTGTCACAATATTTCACCACCTTCGCATGTGTGTTAGATAAAATAAAAATTAAAGTTAGATTTGAAATGTGTGTCAAAAGTTATAGTCATGATATAGTGAAATATGACTTTATCAATGAATATTTTATAGTAAATAGTATCATAGCTCATGTGAATACTATTATTTTGTTGGACATATAACCATGGAGTTGGCAAACATATTTTTGAAAGAGACATTAATGAAAATTGAAACTTTAGATGACACACAACCATAAATTGGCAATCAAAATGCCCAAAGAAACAGAAAATCAAGGCAACAACATTGAGCCATAAGGTAGCGTAAAAAGGAAAAAAACAGTATTAGAAAAAAAGTATAAATGAAAATAGGTGAAAGATATATTTCGCAAGACATTATTTTATCATTTTGTCATGTAACATTATTCAAATTATGATAAAGTATCTTTAAATTAAAACCATAAGAACAAAATAGAATAACACTAAATGAATATCAATATATCTACTATTGTGAAGGAAGGTGGAAAGTCTTCTTAAATGAATCAATTGTTTCCTTCGAAACCTAGCTTGTCGAAATTGATACAATGTTTGTAAACGTTGTTCTTGAGCTTCTGAATCTTAAAAAAAATGTTTATAAGGTTAAAAAAAATTTAGCAAAATGAAAATAAGAATGTAAGATTCGAAAGCCATCAGTTACGAAGTTTGTCAAGTATGTCTGGAAGACACAAAATTTGTACCACTTCTCTACTTAGCATCATTTTCATTTGTTGCTTTAACCTAGCTATTTTTTTCAAAAGTTTATTGTGAACATGAGGATTAAAAGCAAAACATATTTTGTTTCTCATGACATAACGATTTAAGAAATTTAGAGATTTAAGTATGACAAAATAGAGAGAAAAAAATTCAGATATTCAAACGTTTATTTGGAGGGTTGGTAACACCCTTTTAATTTAAGTTAGAGTCGTTATTAATTGTCCCTTAGTTTGTTTGATTGTTTCACGATATTTTTGTATGTAACAATTGAATTAAGAGATCAGTAAAATCCTTGTATTCAAAATTAGAGTCGATAATATCCCTTATTTTGTTTGGATTTATTTTTATCAATGCCTCTCCATAACAGTTAATTTTGTTTAATGAGAAAAAAATATACAAATCAATGAAAATATTTGAAAATTGAAAAGCATTTAAGCTGAGATATATTTGATGTACTATCTTATTGAATGAATAACAGAAAATAATTTTGCCTTCACATTATTTTCTTCACATCTAAGGTAACAATATCAGGTTCTTGAGCTAGCAACAAATTTTTTGCTTTAATTTCTCATGCTTTCTCCACTGACCTTGACTTTGTTTCAAAAATTAATTTGTGTTAGTTCTACATTTTTTCAGGGGAATTCTACCCTGCTTTTTTAGCAAAGTTCTACATTCTTTTGAGTAAACGATATATCTACATTTTTATATGAATACACCATTACGTTTATACGCTTTTTAACATGTGTATTTATAAAAACACTGTTAATTAATTAAAAAGTGCTTGCGTAGAAAACGCAAATTATGCAAAACATTTCATAAGAAAACACTTTTTAACACTTATATGGTTGTGTTTCCTTATAGAAAAAAGTAGCTTTATAATAATGAAGAAAAATGAGATAAAGTAGAAGTTAATATTTTGAACTTCTGAAAATGATATGGAGCTTAAAACTTTAGAGATATTTCGTTATGAGGCGCAATAGTTATCTTATTAGAACACACAACAACTTAACATAAAATAAAATATAAATACAATACTTTCATATTTTATAAAAAAAAATAAAAAAATAAAATAGAATTCCTATAGGGTATTTATTTTCACATTTTATGGAAAAATAAAATAAGACTCTCATAATGTATTTCATTTTATGAAACATAATTCACAAAATGTATTTTATATCGTATTGCATTTATAGTTCAATAACATTACTCTTTGACAAAAATATTTTTAAAGATAAATTGGTGTCTCCATTTTTTATCGTTAAAGGTTGGTTGTTGAATTAATTAAACATGATCGATCTTAGTTTGTAAACTCTAGTGATACTAGAGATAATTTTACCTTCATATCGGTGATAGAGAAGAAAAGATTTGTTATTGTTGAAAATATGAAGAATTTTTTTTTCAATGTGGTTGATTGATTTGCACCCACTTGGTGTTTTATTTATACAACCTTAGTAACAACTACAATTTACATTACAAGGAGATTTAAAAAAAAATTTAAAAGAGATATATTGAAATTAATCTAAGTACAAGGTGTGTAAAAAAAACATACAAAAATGTTTAGAAAAGAAACGTAAAATGAAACTAATGTCTCACGTAATAAGACTCAAAAATCAAAGCCCAACAACAGTACAAGAGTAAGATACAACTTTTAAGACGATAATCTAAAACTAGGTTAAACAAACTATTGATTAAAATTATAAAAAATACTTTTATCTCAATACTTAAGTCAACTTCACGGTAACAAATTAATATTATCTAATATTTGATCAGCTACATATTTTTTACGCCAAAAATTAATATGATTTTGCATCTATCATATAGACCACACACATACTAATCAAATATGATTCATAACATTATGTTTTTTCCGCTCATGCACTCCAATATGCTTCATGGCTAGCTAGTACATGAACTCAAATATAGTTGTTACGACTAGAGCTGTCAATTTGACAAGCCCACTAAATATTGGCTCCAACTCACATGTTGGAAAGATTTAAAAATTTCATAATTAAAAATGTCTAAAAAATGAAAGTCCCAAACACTAAAAACCCCTAAAATTTTGTGGTATAAGTGAGCCTATAGGCCTACTTTTTTGGAAAAAAATTAACTTTAAAAAAAGAATGACAATTTTTTGTATTTTTTTTAAATTCACTGATAAAAAGCTTTTAATTTTTTTCGATAAAAAATGATTTATAATTTAATTTCGAAATTTTTTAATTTAAAAAAAAAATCAATTTTTTTCAAGATTCTTTTTTATATTTTTTCATGAAAAATAAATTTAAAAAAAAATTAAAATTAACAAAATATTGGTGTCTATAAACCCCCTGAGCCCCTTCTTTTAAACTCAATAAAATAATGGGTCAGAGTTTTAAAAAAATTATTTTAATAGAATGTCTAATATTAAAGGTTTAATAAAAAAAGATTAAAGAGGACCTTAGAGTTTGGGATTTTTTTTGACAACTCTATCTACGATTTTCGGTACAAATATTAATTCCCAATACTATTTACCAAAAGCTACTTGGAAGGTGGAGATGTGGTTTTATTTTGAGCTCACTCTCAAGCTAATGAATAATATTATTCATTTCTAGTTTAGATACCAATGTTTTAAAAAATAGACCGTAGAGACACATGTAGAATATGGTTTAATTGATTGAACCACACTCGATACATATAAATAATTAAACAAATATAATGCTAAATTTCATAAATAATTAATGCAAAACATAATCTATAAAAAAAAATTCTTCATAAAATGCACTAATAAACATATAAAAGTTGCATAACCACCAATACATAAAATAAATACGTAAGCTCACAACAACAACAAAACAACAATGTCATAACAACAACAAAAAATAATGGTATATCTAAAACGAAAAAGAAAACACGAACGCATTCATGAAGCTTGACAAAGAATAAAGGATTTGTTTAATCTATATAGATCCACTACGCCAAAAATGACATTTAACAGCGCCCATTTTACAGCGCTTGCTAAACACAAGCGTTGTTGTAATTATATTTTAAAAATAACGGAACCTATTACAGCGCTTTTGATGAAAAGCGTTGTAAAACAAGCGTTGTAGTAGGTCATATAACGTTTGCGCATCACGTTATAAGGCTTTTACAGCGCTTGTCAAAAAAGTGCTGTAAAAGGAAGCGCTTTCGCGAATCAGTTACAGCGCTTTTTTCACAAGCGCTGTAAAACACATGCGCTTTCATTGAATTTAACTACCTATTACAGCGCTTTTTTCACAAGCGCTGTAAAACACATGCGCTTTCATTGAATTTAACTACCTATTACAGCGCTTTTTTCACAAGCGCTGTAAAATACATCTTTAAAATAATTATATACGTTGGAAACCCTCATATCCTCTACATCTTTCAAATAATTATATACGTTGGAAACCCTCATATCCTCTACATCTTTCAAATAATTATATACGTTGGAAACCCTCATATCCTCTACATCTTTCAAATAATTATATACGTTGGGAACCCTAATATCCTCTACGTACTGTGCGGCCATCTACGTTGTCTAAGGTATTTTTTACACATGATCTGTTATGTTTTGAAATTGTCAAAAATTGTCAAAAACTCATACCACATGATCTGTTCTGTTTTGAAATTGTCAAAAATTGTCAAAAACTCATACCACATGATCTGTTCTGTTTTGAAATTGTCAAAAATTGTCAAAAACTCATACCACATGATCTGTTCTGTTTTGAAATTGTTAGTTGATATTGGTTTCTTTTTGAAACTTGTTGATATGTTTTGAAAGCTTATTATTTTTGTTACTGCATTTATATAGGTGGTATAATATGGATAGGAAATGGATTTCAGCCAATCGATTGTCAAAAGAGTATGAAATTGGAGTGAAGGAGTTTGTTGAGTTTGCAGTGAAGAATGCAAAAGATCCAAATAGAGTAGTTTGTCCTTGTTTAAAATGTTGTTTTGGAAAACGTGTTAGAGAAGATGAATTAGAAGGACATCTAGTATGTAATGGAATTGATCAAAGCTACACATGTTGGATAAGACATGGTGAGAAAAAAAAAGGAAACATTAATTTTGAGAATAGTTCTACATATGCTTCAACTGATTTCGATACAGATACATATGAGCCGGACCGAGTTGATGAGATTGCAAAAGCAGTTGAAGAAGATCTTCGAGATTGTCCTAAAATGTTTGAAAGTTTGTTGAGTGATGCAGAGAAAGAATTATATAATGGTTGTACTAAATTCACAAGACTGTCAGCGATATTAAAGTTGTACAACTTAAAAGCGAGTAATGGATGGTCTGATAAAAGCTTTACGGAATTATTAACACTCATAAAAGATATGTTGCCAGATGATAATGAACTTCCCAGTCGAACCTACGAGGCTAAACGGATTTTGTGTTCTATTGGAATGAGTTACGAAAGGATTCATGCGTGTCCTAACGATTGCATTTTATTTCGAAACGAATATGAACTACTTAAGGCGTGTCCGAAATGCAATGTCTCTCGATATAAGAAGAAAGAATCTACTCCAGCAAAAGTCGTGTGGTATTTTCCTATAATACCAAGATTTAGGCGCATGTATCGCAGTGAAGAAGATTCAAAACACTTGACATGGCATGCAGATGAAAGAATTAGAGATGGAATGTTTCGACACCCTGCAGATTCCCCACAATGGGCAAAAATTGATCACGAGTATCCTGAATTCGGGATAGAGTCAAGAAATCTAAGACTTGCACTTTCTACTGATGGAATGAATCCACATGGTCTTCAAAGCATCTCACATAGCACGTGGCCTGTGATTTTGGTAATATATAACCTACCTCCATGGTTATGTATGAAGCGTAAGTTTATGATGTTGTCTCTGTTAATTTCTGGACCCAAACAACCGGGGAATGATATCGACGTATACTTGACTCCTCTAATCGAAAATTTAAAAAGTATGTGGGAGACAGGTGTGGAAGTTTATGATGGGTATAAGAAAGAATGTTTCAATTTAAGGGTTATGTTGTTCGGCATAATTAATGATTTTCCAGCATATGGTAATTTATCAGGATATAGCATTAAAGGTCAGTGTGCATGTCCTATATGTGAAGAGAGTACAAATTGGATGCGGTTGAAACATTGTAAGAAGAATGTGTTTCTTGGACATCGTAGATTTTTACCTTATAGTCATCAGTATCGTGGGTGGAGAAATGCATTCAATGGAAAATCAGAGGAAGGTAAAGCTCCTTTAGCACCGACTGGATATCAAATACTTGAAAAAGTACAAGGTTTGACCAATAAATTTGGCAAACCTTTTGCGGGAGAGCTGGTGAAAACTGGGTGGAAGAAAAAGTCAATTTTCTTTGAATTGCCATATTGGAAGTCATTGTATGTAAGACATTTCCTCGATGTGATGCATATTGAAAAAAATGTATTTGAAAGTGTTATTGGTACGTTACTCAATGTTCCAGGAAAGTCTAAAGATGGCGTCAATGCAAGATTGGACTTGGTCGATATGGGAATAAGAAATGAACTGGCTCCAGTAAAGAAAGGAAATCGCACATATCTACCTCCAGCCGCTCATACTCTATCTAGAAAGGAAAAAATTGTTTTATGTAAATTTCTACACGAAGTTAAAGTTCCAGAAGGATACTCTTCGAACATTAAAAATTTGGTTTGTATGAAAGACCTCAAGTTAAAAGGTTTGAAGACCCATGATTGTCATATTATAATGGAGCATTTGCTACCAATAGGTATACGTTCCATTTTACCTGAAAAAGTTCGACTAGCCTTAACTAGATTATGTTTCTTCTTCAGGGAAATTTGTAGTAAAGTGATCGACCCTCAGAAATTACCGACATTGCAGAGGGAAATTGTTGTTACTTTGTGTGAGCTTGAAATGTATTTCCCACCATCGTTTTTTGATATAATGGTTCACCTTACTGTTCATCTGGTTAAGGAGACACAACTTTGTGGGCCAGCTTATATGAGATGGATGTATCCGATAGAACGATATATGAAAATATTAAAAGGGTACGTAAAAAGTAGAAGTCGACCAGAAGGTTGTATTGCTGAACGATACATTGTTGAAGAGGCTGCTGAATTTTGTACTGAATATCTGTCCAATGTTGAATCCATAGGGCTTCCCATGTCTCGTCATTCGGGAAGACTATCAGGAGAAGGGATAACTGGAAGGAGACTACTGACTATATCAAGGACAGAATGGGAGCAGGCACAATTGTATGTTCTGCACAATGATGATGAGGTTCAACCGTATGTTACAATACACATTGATCAGTTATCTCGTTTGAACATGAATAGGAATCAAAATTGGATAACTCGAGAGCACAATCGAAGTTTTGTAACATGGTTAAAAAATCACATAATGTCAAAATTTGATATAGACCCCGGATCAATTTCAAATAGATTGAGGTGGCTAGCAAATGGTCCGAGCTTACATGTCTTTTCTTACACTGGTTATGTTATTAACGGCTACACATTTTATACCAAAGAACAAGATGATCAGACCACTATGCAAAATAGTGGAGTCACTCTCGTAGCTGAAGCGATGCATGTCTCAAGTGCAAAAGACAAAAACCCAATATATGCAAATCTATCATATTTTGGGGTTATCGAGCGCATATGGGAGTTAGACTACACAATGTTTCGTGTTCCCATATTTGGTTGCAAGTGGGTCGATAATAATAATGGCGTTCGGATTGATGAGTCAGGATTCTTGCTTGTCGATTTTAATAGGGTGGGATACAAAGACGAGCCTTTTATTTTAGCGTCGCAAGCTCAACAAGTGTTTTATGTCACTGATCCTTCTAATGATAAATGGTCTGTTGTCCTATCGACCAATAAAATAAGTGATGATAACAATAATGATGAAGATGTTGGTAATGATCTTTTATTTGCAACATCACAACAACCACATGAAATTGATTCAACTGATGATGGTTTATATCTTAGAGATGATCATGATGAGGGAATTTGGATTAATCCATCGTTTCGTATTGTAAATGGACAAACAAATGTGAATGTCACCAGGAAAAGAAGAAGGGCATCTTAATGTATATATATGTTTAATTGTTTTATATAAGCTATGCATGTAATCTGAACTGTGTTATTGTAAATATGCATGTAATCTGAATTGAGTGTTTTATACTAAGTTCTGATTAATTTATTTTCTGATTAATTTATTTTCTGCTTATATTTAGCTTGATTTGAGTGTTTTATACCAAGTTCATGTAACAATGAGTGTTTTATATTTAGCTTGATTTACATGAACTGAACTGAATATAAATTAGTAATTTACATGAACTGAACTGAACTGAATAGAGAGATTCTCTTTTGCTCAGTGCATATATATATATAGATTCTTCAGAATACTCATTTCTAATAATTCATCATCTCCTAAAGTATTGTGATAAAGACAATGATAACAATATTTTTAATCCAATAAACAATGATAAAAATGTTTTTAATGTCATCCCAACCCAAATAAACCAAACACAAAAATAAAATAAAGAGACATTTTACAGCGCTTATCTTAAAAAGCGCTGTAAAAGATCCTTTTAAAAATAAAATAATGAGTGTTTTATACCTTTTACAGCGCTTTTCACACAAAGCGCTGTAAACGACTCTTTTGAAAGTGAGTAAAAAAGACATTTTACAGCGCTTATTTGACAAAGCGCTGTAAAAAAGCTTTAAAAATAATATTCATCAGACACCTAATTTCTTCAAACACCTTGTACGCATCATGGGAATCCAAAAAACATCAGACACAAACCCATTTCTTCAAACACCTTGTACGCATCATGGGAATCCAAAAAACATCAGACACAAACCCATTTCTTCAAACACCTTGTACGCATCATGGGAATCCCCAAAAACACCAGACACAAACCCATTTTTCGCAACATGGCAATGATCCTGAATACCAATTAAGTTTCGATTTAAGAAGGAAAGAGAATGTAAAGAGATAAAAAGGGTGTTGAGGTGGAGATTGAATTGTGAAAGAGTAAGCTTTGATGTTTGTGAAGAAGATGCATAAAAGGAGAAGAGTTTGGTGAAGAGGAAGGGATTTTTGTGGTGACCAGTTACTACTATGTGGGTTTTGCATGCATGTTGAGCTTGTTTAAAAAATAACATAACATAACAAAACACAAAAACAATAAGGCCTTTTACAGCGCTTATTTGGAAAAAGCGCTGTAAAAGAGCCTTTTAAAATTAACATAAAGAGACATTTTAGAGCGCTTATGTGGAAAAGCGCTGTAAAAGGCTTTAAAAAACATTCATATAACATAATAACACACGGAGGTCTTTTACAGCGCTTATTTGGGAAAAGCGCTGTAAAAGAGCCTCTTAAAATTAACATAAAGAGACATTTTAGAGCGCTTATGTGTAAAAGCGCTGTAAAAGGCATTCAAATAACATAATAACACACGGAGGTCTTTTACAGCGCTTATTTGAAAAAAGCGCTGTAAAAGAGCCTTTTAAAAATTTAACTAAAGAAGCCTTTTAGAGCGCTTATGTGTGAAAGCGCTGTAAAAGGCATTCATATAACATAATAACACACGGAGGTCTTTTACAGCGCTTATTTGAAAAAAGCGCTGTAAAAGAGCCTTTTAAAAATTTAACTAAAGAAGCCTTTTAGAGCGCTTATGTGTGAAAGCGCTGTAAAAGGCATTCATATAACATAATAACACACGGAGGTCTTTTACAGCGCTTATTTGAAAAAAGCGCTGTAAAAGGCATTCAAATAACATAATAACACACGGAGGTCTTTTACAGCGCTTATTTGAAAAAAGCGCTGTAAAAGGCATTCAAATAACATAATAACACACGGAGGTCTTTTACAGCGCTTATTTGAAAAAAGCGCTGTAAAAGAGCCTTTTAAAAATTTAACTAAAGAAGCCTTTTAGAGCGCTTTACAAAATAAGCGCTGTAAAAGGCTTATAAAAAGCGCTGTAAAAGTGTTACGTATATATAACAGTTACCTCTTCAGTTTCCTCTTCATTACGTAACCTTCATCTCAACCTTCATTTCTTCTCTTCTTTTGCAAACCCTATCATCCCGTCCTTTACGAACCTTATTTCCACGATCATCTCCTTCATTTCGAACCTTATTTCCATCCAAGATCATCTCTCCCATTTCACACAATATATTTTCATTGAAATACGTAACCCTCATTACGTATTTCTTCAAACCGTATTTCTGTGAACCATATTTCTGTGAACTTTCTGCAAACCCTCTTTTCTTTGCATTTCGTCTTTCTTCGAACCATCATTATTCAGGTATTGATGTTATTAAATTTTTGTAATCATTAGAATGCATGTTGAGCTTTTTTAAGATATACTGATACATGTTGAGTTTGTTTATAATAATGCATGATCCATGTTGAGCTTGTTGATGTTATACTAAAGTGCATGTTGAACTTGTTGTAGTTAAATGGATACAAACAAAGATTTAGAAGTTCAAAATGAAGAAGTTGGCACCTCTAAGACTTACGAAAAAGAAGTCAAACGTGGTGCAACTATCATGCAAAGGGTGATTAAAGCACGGAGCAGTGGCATTAAATTTGAGGTATACTATATATACTCTGTTTGCTGTGTGTTTTTTTATCTTTTTTTAGGGTTTAGGGCATGTACTTACTATATGAGTTTATTAGGTTGGCTGGAACGAGAGTGGTCAGCCAGTTGACCCCAACAGCTCCATGTTTGTAAGCTACATTGGGGCTGTTGTTCGTCAAAATGTCCCAATAACAATAGACAACTGGAGAGATAAGGCGTTGAAGGATGCCAAAGATATCATCTGGAATGACATTCAAGTAAATATTTTGATCTACTCTTTTGTCATTTATAATTTTTTTTCTGTAAAATACATTACTTATAATTGTTTTCATTGCAGACCACTTTTGTTCTTGATGAGGAACGAAAGTCATATGTTTTGAGAGTTGCTGGGAAAATCCATCGTGGATTTAGATCCCATCTCTCAAATTTCTATCTAAAAGATAGAGAAGGAAACACAAATGCTGAACCTCCAAAGATATATCAACATTATATATCAAAGGATGAATGGAGTGCATTTGTTTCCAAACGTTCTGACCCGGCGTTTGTCGTAAGTGATTAATTTATTAGCATTTGTGTTTTATTATTCATATTCGTAGCGTATTTTAAATTTTTACACAATTGCTATTTTTTTTTTATATAGAATATTAGTAAGGCAAATCGCGAACGGGCAAGCAACCCAAAACACCCATACAAGAAATCACGTATGGGATATGCACGCCTTGAACAAAAAATTGTAAGTAATTAAACATCACTTGTAATTTGTATTATAAACTATAGTGTGTAACTAATTTGTATTATTTTGTTTATGATTTTAACGAATAGAGAAAAGACACCCAAGCCGATCAACCCTTGGGTCGTCATATCTTATGGAAGGAAGCGCGTGTTAACAAAGAAGGAGTGGTTGATAATGAAAATGTCAAGAAAGTTGTAGAACTTTGTGTAAGTATATTATCACTTTAATATTTTTTAATATTGTATTTTAAAAATGCTATTGAACTTATCTTTTTAATGTTACATGTATTTTAGGAAACTATTGAACAAAGTTCTGAAACTCAAGAGGGCAACAAGGATACGTGCAGGGACATTCTTGGGAAAGTGTTTAATGTCCCTGAGTATTCCGGTCGAGTGAGGGGGAAAGGATTTGGCGTAACTCCCAAAAGCTTTTTTCCTCAAGAGAAGCGCCAAAAACCTTCCAACGAGGAAGTATTAGAGAAGCTCAGAATCTTATCGGAGCAAGTGGCACTCTTGGTGAATACGAATAAAGACAAGCAACTTCCGGTTCAGCTCCAACCTGAAATACAAATGGAGAGTGAAACCGGGAGTTGCAACGTTTTTTTAAAAAGCGTTGTCTTTTATCTTTGTGCCCAAAATTATTTTTGATCCAAAATCACTTCACAATCAGTGCACACAACAACAAAACATATTCAAATACCATAAGCAGTTCACACAATCAGTAGAACATAAATCAGAACTCTGTAACTTTTTTAACATATATGTAACTCTGTAATTTACAACCTAAGTAACTACATTCAGATACATATATACAACCTAATTTACAACCTAATTACCTACATTCAGATACGTATATATATATAACCTAATTTACAACCTAAACTACATTCAGATCCATATGCATGTTCATATATTGTGTCCTATGATCATTTACATATAATAACTAACAGAATATACATTATATGCACTAGCTACCATATAATATTCAGATCCCTTGCCCAGCAGCAAGCTATTTCCCAGAAAATCAAATAATTTTCATGTCAAGCACGTACTGACACCATTCTTCCTTTAATTCCATCAGATCTTCCTCAGAATATGATGGACTGGAATTGGCAAAGTACTGCAATATAAAAATTGAACATATTATATTAAGTTAGTATCAAATATATAGATAATTTATATATGAAAATCATATAATGCAAATACCGTACCGTTTCTGGGATAATAGTTTTATTCTTCTCAACAATCTCCTTCATGAATCTCAATATGTAGTACCCACAGTCGATGTTATTTGTTTGACGAGGGCACTTTATTGAGATCCATGTAATGTTATTAGACTTCTGCTTCGACACTTTAGCACCTCTTTGAGCTCGATAAACTTTTAAGGCACTATCGAATGAATAAATGTGATTATTAGAGCATGAATATTTATATATATATATATATATATAAATATTCATGCTCTAATAATCACATTTATTCATTCGATAGTGCCTTAAAAGTTTATCGAGCTCAAAGAGGTGCTAAAGTGTCGAAGCAGAAGTCTAATAACATTACATGGATCTCAATAAAGTGCCCTCGTCAAACAAATAACATCGACTGTGGGTACTACATATTGAGATTCATGAAGGAGATTGTTGAGAAGAATAAAACTATTATCCCAGAAACGGTACGGTATTTGCATTATATGATTTTCATATATAAATTATCTATATATTTGATACTAACTTAATATAATATGTTCAATTTTTATATTGCAGTACTTTGCCAATTCCAGTCCATCATATTCTGAGGAAGATCTGATGGAATTAAAGGAAGAATGGTGTCAGTACGTGCTTGACATGAAAATTATTTGATTTTCTGGGAAATAGCTTGTGCTGGGCAAGGGATCTGAATATTATATGGTAGCTAGTGCATATAATGTATATTCTGTTAGTTATTATATGTAAATGATCATAGGACACAATATATGCATATAATGGATCTGTTAGTTATTATATAATGGATCTGAATGTAGTTTAGGTTGTAAATTAGGTTATATATATATACGTATCTGAATGTAGGTAATTAGGTTGTAAATTAGGTTGTATATATGTATCTGAATGTAGTTACTTAGGTTGTAAATTACAGAGTTACATATATGTTAATAAAGTTACAGAGTTCTGATTTCTGTTCTACTGATTGTGTGAACTGATTGTCTATAATATGTTCTGTTCTACTGATTGTCTATAATATGTTCTGTTCTACTGATTGTCTATAATATGTTCTGTTCTACTGATTGTCTATAATATGTTCTGTTCTACTGATTGTCTATAATATGTTCTGTTCTACTGATTGTCTATAATATGTTCTGTTCTACTGATTGTCTATAATATGTTCTGTTCTACTGATTGTCTATAATATGTTCTGTTCTACTGATTGTGAGTGATTTTGGATCAAAAATAATTTTGGATACAAAGATAAAAGACAGCGCTTTTTTAAAAAAATGTCATAAAAAGCTAAAAAGCGCTTTTCATTTCAAATAATTAATTTACAGCGTTTAAAAAAAAAAAAAAACACATACACATTTTACAGCGCTTTTTTTAAAAAGCGCTGTAAAATGTTGTTCTAAAGCGCTTTAATGGTGCACCTTTTACAGCGCTTTCGTGAGAAAGCGCTGTAAAATGTACAAGAAAAGCGCTGTAAAATGCAGACCCATAATATGAAATTATGGGTGGGCATATTACAACGCTTTCTCACAAAAGCGTTGTAATATGCCCACCCATAATTTCATATATGGGTGTGCATATTACAGCGCTTTCTCAAAAAAGCGCTGTAAAATGCCCACCCATAACTCATATAATGGGGTGCATATTACAGCGCTTTTTGTGAAGAAGCGCTGTAAAATGTGCATAACAAGCGCGCGTTGTATTTACATGTTTTATAGCGCTTTTTAAAAAGCGTTGTTGTATCATTTACAGCGCTCGTTTCCACAGCGCTTATCTGTAATATGCCAACCCATAACTCATATATGGGTTGGCATATTACAGCGCTTTCTTGAAGAAGCGCTGTAAAATGTGCATAACAAGCGCGCGTTGTATTTACATGTTTTATAGCGCTTTTTTAAAAGCGCTGTTGTATCATTTACAGCGCTCGTTTCCACAGCGCTTATTTTTTTGAAAAAGCGCTGTAAATGGCTTAAAAAAAGCGCTGTAAAAGCCGTTTTTTCGCGTAGTGATCTCTCAGAAAAAAATTAAAGATGGACCTATACCATAATAAAAATAAATTTTTTATAATAATAATAATAATAGATAAGAATAAATATATTTATTAAAATTGATTAAACTTATTGAGTATCCACCTTTAAACTTTTTTTAGAGATCCATATTAGATGGATCCATGAATAAATAAAAGTTTTGAAAAAAGTAAAAACGTAATGGATTGTTTACTTTTGAGAGTCTCAAATTCCAATTTTACCCACAATATTTTTTATGGTTCCCACTTAACAATTAATCCGCATACATTCTTGCACAATGATTCTCATCCCCCTCTCAATTCTCTTCTTCGGTTCCTATGGGATGCTCAGAAGGCTAGCCAGACTAGAAGATTTGTAATTGCATCGCACGAGAGAGAAAGTAAGAAGAATATATTCATTTGGTAGATGGAAGAAAGACAGACAAAAGGCATACATAAGGCTTAGTGTCACATTATTAAATTTCATTATTAAACTATTATTATTATTGAGTTTTCTACCTCTCACTTCCTATGTGTACTTGTCACTCACCCCTTCACGTGTATCTTTGACTCTCTAAAACACATGAAAAAATAATTTTATCATTTTAATTATATATAAAAATTTGAAAAGACAATCTAAAATGTTCGAAGTATTCAAATTGTTCGAAACTTTCGAACAATTTAAAATATACGAAACTTTCGAACAATTTAAAATATACGAAACTTTCGAACAATTTAAAATGTTCGAAGTAGAATAAATCAATGAATTTTCTAAACTTTTGAACAATATGAAACTTTTGAAATATGAAAAATTTCAAACATTTCAAATATTCAAAACTTTTAAAATTTTGATTTTTTTACAATTCAAAAGGTTTTAAAAATTCAAACTTTCGAAACTCAATTTTAAAAACTTTCGAAATTTTTGAATTTTTTTTAATTTTTGAAAGAGTGAGTGAAAAGTGGAAGAAAAAAAATTTTAAAATTCTTATATATAATTAAAAGAATAAAATTATTTTCATGTATTTTAAGAGTGACACTTACAAGTGGGAGGTGGGAGATAAAAAACTCATTATTATTTTTAATCGGTCCAATCAATAACTAGTTTGTTCTAGACAACCTTTGAGGGGTTATGTTTGAAACGAGTCTATTCAATGTCCAAAAAATATTTTAGCTACTCAAGAATTTTAATTTCAAACTATTTTTCTAGGAATTTACTCTGCATTTGTTGTTTCTTTCAAATGTTTTTGATAACAATAATATCATCCATATCTACTAATGAAATTGTCACTCACTTTCCTTGAAGTTGAGTGTTTAAACAACAATTGAATAAACATAAGAAGTAAAAAAATTGAATTGTGTTTATTATTTTAAAATCAAAACTTTTTTTTAAAGGTTTTAACCAATCCTTTTATTGGAACATAATTGTTTAGAAAATATTTTAAAAGATAAGATAAAATATAGTTAATACAATTTTTGTTGAATTCTTTGTCAAAGAACTTTTCTTCAAATTTATAAAGCAATTGATAAAAAGTATTTGAAGATATGACACAAGTAACTAGTAAAGATAAAGAGTGAAAGGAAAAAGACGAACACATTATGTTTATACTAATTTGCAATAATATATTGTTACATCTAGTCATTCTATTGCAGAGAGATTTTTTGTTCTTCACTCGAATGACTTAATTCAATAATCAAAACAAGTATTATTCAATCAACCTTTTTTGGCTTCACAAATATTCTTAATTGTACTTCTCAAAGTTGTTCCACTAGAGTGACTAGAAATCTTTTAATCTTCTCAACACATTTGGAAACTTTTGCGTCAAAAAATCATTTGTTTACCTATCTATTCAAACTTTCTTGTAAGGATAAAAGACGTTGCCACAACTTGACAAAATTTACATATATGTAAGTTTGTGTCTGCATTAATACAAAGCAATATTAGGATTATAATTCTAATTTGAGATGATATTATAATTTCATTTTTATATCAATCCAAGTCGAAGAAAGAGAATTGATTATATTAAAGAGTACTTTATTCATTTTAACTTAATATAACTTGTTTAAGGTTTTTTTCTTTCTAATATGTATTCTTTTGGATATTGAACATGTGTTTTTCTTTTCTTTTCTTTTCTCCTTTTCTTTCTTTTAAAAAAACTACTTTATTAGATCAAATTGTCACATTTCGTGAATCATTGATAATATGAAAGTGTACTTGATTGATTTACATCAAGTTCTAAGGACTCTCAACATAGAGGATATTACGTCATAATATAACTTGTTCAAGACTTTTTATAATATGTATTCTTTTGGTTCTTTTCTCATTTTCTCTGTTTAAAAAAAAAAATCTACTTTATAAGATTAGATGGTCCCATTTTGTGAATTATTGACATTTTCAATTTTTTGTAGTTATCTTTAATGGGTGTTGACAATCATTCTACAATTTTGATCTTCTTTCTCATTTGTGGACATTCCTTATAATCAATCGATTCGACGAACTTTGTTATTTGATATTCAATCTAGTGGATGTTGTCATCTAATCTTGAATGTTATTGACTTCTTCAGTTTGAATGAAGTTCTTTAGTATTGAAGATGTAACTGTCGAGAAGAGAGTAATTGGAATTGTACAATGAGCCGTTTGAAACTTGATGATGTCATTAGTGACATCGCATAGATTTGTGGGTAGTATTGTACTTCCTAGAAAGGTTATAGAGGAATAGCATTTGTACCTACACTTTTACTAGACGATCAAACACTTTGCTTTAATCTTGGTACCAAAGAAAACAATTCACTAGATGAAATGTTATTCCATAGGAACAATGCATTTGATAAAAATGTTTCATATGAGGAATGTGATGTTCTAGAGGAAATATTATATTCGTTGTTCAAATACTATTAACTAGAGGCATTAACAACTATTGAATGCTCTCGTACCAGACAATGTTCTCCATTGCTTTGATCTTTATCATAAGCTCCACTTTGTTACTAGACTACGAGTAACCAGAGTATTGTTTCAAAATTGTTTGTATCTAGACGGTAACTTACTAGAGAATGTTGGCACTACTTATTATGTGGAACCAATGTAAACATGTGACTTAGACAATAATATTGTTGCTCTAATCAAATGTACTCACCAAGTAATAACTTACTCTGGTATTAGAATCATAGTTACTTGTTCCTTAGTCAATAATATTCTATGTGTTTCTTCTAATGAATGACGCATATATAATTATTAATAAATCATAAAAACTTGTGTTACTATAGTAGATAACCAATTACATCAACTATTGATTTGGTTTTTCTTATTCATATAATTCGTACACTTAAAGCAACTAGATAGTGGACAATTATTTTCTTGTTTCGTTATCATCAAAACATCAATAATAGGTATTGTATCTGAATCAATCTAGTTCTTACAACAATGTGTGGTCTCCTTGAGTTTGTTTGTATCCTAAGACTCTTATAATCTTAGGGAACCATCCAAACAATGATAAGGATGATTGTTTCAACCAATATAATGTCTTTTTCAACCTATATATAAAATTGGCAATGATATTTTTACAATACCCTAGAAGTACCTCCATGTAGATTTCCTCCCCATGCATGTTCTCCATGCAGGAAAGCATTCTTCATATCAAATTATTGCAATTCCTAACTATAATTGGCAACAAGAGACAATATCACCTGAACTGTATTCATTTTTACAATAGGGAAAAGTCTCTAAATAATCAAATTTATAGGTTTGTGTGAAATCTTTGGCTACCAATCATACTTTGTAACTTTCAATCAACCCATTTGCTTTATACTTTAGAGTGCCCATCCACTTGCAACCAATTGGTATTTCCTACTCTATATCCATGGAATGATTTCACTTTTTATCAGAAAAGTCTAAAAAACATTATTTGGAATAAAAGTTGGGTGTTATATGGAAATGTTTATGAGTCAGTGATAATTTTTGAAATAAGACGTAGTTTGAGAGAGGGTATAATAGTTGCTATTTGATTCCTTTTCTAATAGAAATTGGGAGGTCAAGGTCATCTTCTACCGTTTGAGTTTCTATTTCAATTGAGAGTATTTGGATGCAAATATTTTGTTCACGTTCTAAGAGATGAGAAAGTTCAAGCTTAATAGCAAATTCAAACAATATGTGTTCGTCGGTTATGGTGATGAAGAATTTGGTTATAGGTTGTAGAATTCGATCAACAAGAAAATCATCATAAGTCAAGATGTGAAATTTCTTGAAGATCAAAGAGTTGAAGACTTTGATAAAGCTGAGAAACAAAAACCAAATTCCAGAAGCTACATTGATGTTGCGTCTAAGCTTGAAATTTTGGCTGATGGGGGAGATATACAAGTAGATGATGAGTATGTAACTGAAGCTCGTGTACCTCACCATAATGATCCAAATGAACAGGTTCCACTTGAGCCACCAGTTGAGTTTGAATTAAGAAGGTCTAATAGAGGACATCAAGTTCCGAGAGATATCCTCTACATGAGTATGTGATGTTCACTGATAGTGGAAAGCAAGAGTACTACCAAGAGGCCATTGCAAATGTTGATAAGGAAAAATTGTTAAAAGCTATGCAAGAAGAGATGAATTCCTTGCATGAGAATCACACATTTGAGTTGGTAAATTTGTCTAAGGGCGGAAAAACACTCAAGAACAAATAGGTATACAAGAGAAAGGCAAAAGAGAACAGTTCTTAACCAAGATACAAAAAAGCATTGGTTGTGAAAGGTTTTAATCAACGAAAATGTATTGGTTTTGAAGAATTTTTTTTTCACATGTAGTGAAGATCTCCTATATCTGAGTTGTGCTTAGGTTAGTAGCTAGTTTAAACCCATAGGTTGAACAACTGGATGTGAAGACGTGTTTCTTTCATGGCGATTTGAAGGAAGATATTTATATGGAGCAACATGAGGGATTCGAAGTCAATGGTAAATAGCAACTTGTGTGCAAGTTGAAGAAAAGCTTGTATGGACTCAAGCAAGCATTGCAACAATGGTACAAGAAATTTGATTCATTCATGGAAAAGTATGGGTATGGTAAAACAAATTTTGGCCATTGTGTGTTTGTTAAGAAACTCTCTGATAGTGATTCTATTGTTCTCTTGTTATATGTTGATGACATATTGATTGTTGGCCATGACACTAAGAAGATTCAATCTTTAAAATACAACATATGTGTTTTTAAAAATGTAATGATTTAGGCTTATTGTATTGGAATATTTACTTAGAAAAACTAAGAGATATCGCAATCAATCACAATTTTTTTTAGATAATTTAAACATAAGACAATAAGTTTGATTGATTCAAGCAATCAATTGATGATTCAATCAAACTAACTAAAAAGTTTTTTTTTTTTTCATAGTACAAACTAAGTAAAAGTTGAATTTATACACAATGGGTAATAATGATAGAAAATTATATCAAGAAAAAACTCAATTTAAAAAAATGTATGATTGCTGATATTTCTCAAAAAATAGTTTGTATTAATAACAATCACATTTACAAATTTATTTATCATTCAAAACTGTAAAACAAAATAATTACCTCCAAACACCAAAATTGAAATATAATGAACAAATTTCACAAATGTAAAAGATTGAGAAAAAGAAAAAAATCATATCATGATTTTTATTTTTGTTTCTCAACATCGTTTTCGCATGTAGAGTATACAAGTTCTCATTCAAATGAATGAGAGTTTCTTTTTTTATTAATATCAAATGGTTACAAGATTCGTTAGCAATTTCTTACAAATCTTGTACAACAATCTTTTCTTCTTTAAACGCTAAAAAATCAGATTTCTATAAACCCCTTCAAAAATAAATTTAAACCACTATTTTCAAGATGAAGAAAAATCCTTAAATCTTATAAGATAAAAACCCTAGAGTGAATATCATTATAGAACTAAAAAGTCACCACTCTTAAAACCTTGAATGTGTAGCTAATTGACATCTCATCAATCACCCACATCTCAAACAATTACCCAACAAAGGATATTCCACCTTTGATGTTTTTCTCTCAGAGACTTAATGACACAAGAATTGAATCAAATAGAGTGTTTAATGATTTTAAATAAATGAATGAATGATGAAGAATGAGTGGAATTGTTCAACCTTAGAATGATGGAACAAATCAATATTTAAATAACATTAGTTAGTTATTGAAAGTATGATTCAACACAATTGATATAATTGTATCGTAACCGACAATTGATATAATTGTTTCATAACCGCCAAAAATTGATTATGCCGTACATGTGAATGAATTCACACGCACATGAAATGATTCACAAGTTCAAAACTCTTGATTGGAAACTGGAATATTGTGAGTTATTTTACAAATTGTAAGTCGATTCATAAAAATCACTTGAATTTGGTGAGTCAATTTACACATCAGGTGAATCGATTCATCAGTCATAAATATCCTGAAATGATTTACGAACCTCTATAAATTGATTTGGACACATATGACTCGATTTATGAAGTTAAAAATCAATTAGAAAATTTTGTGATACATTCGATGATGTTCTAACATACTCCTAAGATGCATCAAATGTTGTGCATGATATGATGAGGTTTTCAAAAGTATTTTTATACAAAAATATTTATGAATTTTGAGAATTGAAGAATCAACAAAGACACACAAAATTATCTAAGTAAAATGTTTTTTGCAAACTTGCATTTACATACACGGGACAAATATTTTTCGAGACAATCAATTAAAATACAACCTTTCATGAATCAACTAATCAACTAGTTAAAATAGAAATATATTTTTCATAAGTATTTTGTCTCTTAAATATCTTCCACATAAAAATTAAAGAAAAGTGTAATACACTAATTATGATTTACTGTATAAACACTATTACGCAAAACAATTGTTTGTAATTGGTCAATTAGTTAAAATATGATCTTTCACCAATCGATTATTTAATTTTTTTTTATCTAACAACGTGTCTCTTGAATAACTTCTAAATTAAATTTTGAAAATAATTATAATACATTAATTATAATTTATTATATAAATTATAGACGAGACAAATATTTTTCACTAGTATATTAGTTAAAATAAGGTATTTCATGAATCAAATAATATAAAGAGAAATATGAATTTAATTAGTTTTGTCTCTATTGAATATCTTATAGATAAAAATTTGAAAAAAATTATAATAAACTAAATATAATTTACTAGATAAATCATACAAGAGACTACTTTATTTTTTATTTTTTAATTTTTTAATTATTAATCAATTAGTTAAAAGATGATATTTTATGAATCAATTAGTTAAATATAAATATGTATTTTATTAGTATTTTTCTCTTAAACATCTTCTACGTAAAAATTTAAGTGAAATATAATTCACTAATTATAATTTATAATATAAACCAAATACTTGTCAAATATTTGTCGAAAATTATTTCGTTAAAAGATGATCATTTACAAATCAATTAGTTAAAATTGACTTATGTATTGAATTCACAATTTGTCTCTTGAAGATCTTCCGAATAAAATAGTAAATTATAATACATTAATTATAATTTTATAAATTGTGAACGATTCAAATATTTGTCTCTAGTCAATTACATAATAGCTACCTTAAACAACTCAATTAGTTTCATTAATATTGTGTCTTTTGAATATATTTTAGATAAAATTTTGAAAAAAATGATTATACATTAATTATAACTACTATATGAATCATATACAAAGATATCTTTTTCCTGACTAATTAGTTAAAAGATAATTTTTTTTCACAAATCATTTAGAGAAAAAAAAGAATATATATTTTATTGATAAAATGTCTTTTGAATGTCTTCAAAACAAAATTTAAAAAAAATATATTATTCGATGATCAATTATTTTAAAAGGTCTACTGCATGCGACATAGTTAAAGATGATCAATTATTTTAAAAGGTCTACTGCATGCGGCATAGTTAAAAAATGACGCGTATTTGATTTTTAACGTGTGTCTTAAATATTTTTTTTTTAAAAAGTAAAAATATTATAGTATATTGTATAAAAATCATATATAGATTAATTATTTATCACTTGATAAATAAAATAATATAGTTATATATTATACTATATATATTATTATTTTTTGTTAAAAAAAGTTAGAGAAATTTTTATATTAAATAAAGTTATTTTTTATACATATATATATTTATTAATATAATATTTCTACAAAATAAAAGTTTATATATATTTGAATTTTACTCGAAAATATAAAAAAAAATTTGTATTTAATTGATAATATTTCACAATAAAATTTTAAATATTTAAATATTATAATGCAGTATATTTTAATGGAGTAAATTTTCAAATTTTCTACTGAAATTGCAGGAATAAGACATTTACTTCCCTTGAAATTGGAAATAAATAATTACCGTCTTAAAATTAAAACACGTCAAACAATATACTATCTTTGTTAATGTTTTGTTAATATCATTAACATAAATGTTAACTACTTGCATGATGACGCGATAAATATTATACTACTTGACCAATATAATACTTATACATCAACAATTAAAAATTGATACACATAAACATTTTTAAATAAAAAATTACATGAAAGATCTTTTTATTTTATTTTTAAATTTACAAAATTATAAAGCAAAAAATAACTAAAATCGAAATGATTGATATTTTCCAAACACTAAAAACATATTTTAGCCAGTACCACCGAGCATATTTTGGTAGTTTTTGAAAACATTAAAAAGAGAAAAAAGAATATATTTGCATTATCTATCTAAAATAATATTTAAATCATTATTGTTGTAGAAGGGATAACCGAATGCGCTATTAAATAAATAAGTCCGAAGTAGATATAGTTAAGAAAGATCAGTGATTCCTTTCTAGTAAGAAGAAGAAAAAGAATGTTGCAGTTGAAGTATCTATTTCTTCAACTTCTAATTTTGATTCCAACGTTTTCATTTCCCGTAGCACTATCTAAGCATGAAGCCATAGAATCTTTGCTTCATCGCTTGGATTCCAAAAGAGCACTTTCATCCGTGCAAGAAGCCGCAGCTACAGGTGTTCTCAAAAGATTGCTTCCCACTCATTTCTCCAGTTTTGAGTTCAAGATTGTTTCTAAGGTGGTTTCTCTTTTCCCTTTTGACTTATGAATTTCTTATGAATTCAATTTTGTCTTTTGGTTGCCCATTTCTTAGTTTTGATTATATTTTTGGTTTTACAGTTATGCTCAATTAATACAAAGTAAGAATAGAAAACCCTATCCAAGTAATTAGGTTCAAGTAGTTAATGAATTTCAGTTAAGGACGAATTGTTCAGGGGAGTACTCCAGCTCAAATCTTGACTGAAACAATTTCCGTTTTAAAAGAAATAGAAAACAGTTATTTATTTTTTTCCTGTTATTTCTTTACCTGACATTATATAATAGTTGTTGACTTGGTTGCACAATATAATCCATTCAATTAGTGTGTTAATCTTAAAAATTGAATCAGAGATCAAACCGGTGAGACCTGTAGGTCATGGTTCAACCACGATCGAACTGAGTGAAGTGACTGATAAATAAATATGCACTAAAAAATAATAATTTTTTTTGAAAAAATTGAACTGGTTGAACCAACAGCTGTTCAGCTTGGTTTGATCCGGTTCTTAGGGATTGAGAACCGACCACAGTTGAACCAATTGGAAGACTAACTGTTTCCTAGTTTAATCAGTTGAATAGGTTGAACCCGTCCGGTTTTGTAAACACCAGTTAATCTTGTGATAGTCACTTTGCATGTTACTTTTGGTAGCTGTTTCTAAGTTATTTTCCCTTTTCCCTTTTGACTTGATTCTTTTGGATGAAGAACTTCATATGAATTCAATTGTGTTTTGACTTTTTGTTTTGGCTACCCTTTTCTTAGTTTTGATTAAATTTTTGGTTTTAGAGTTATACTTTTATAGTACTCAAATACAAAGTAAGAGGAAAAACCGTTTTGTTTGCTCTGTTGATGACTTGGTTGCATAATATAATCCATTCAATTAATGACTCTGTTTGTATAACAACTTAATTAAACATAAACAATTATCATAGAAGTGCTTATGTAACAACTATTTTATAACAAAAGATAAAATAAAATCAAATAGCTTTTATATTGGCTATAAGCTGTTTACATCATCTGTCATGGAGAACTTATGGAAATAAGATGAAACAACTTATGGACATGTCATAAGCTGTTTTCAGAAGCTCTTCCAAACAGTCTCAAAAGTGAAGTGCTTATGCCAGTAAATAAGTTCAAATAAGTCAATTCAAATAGGCTCAATGTTTTGATCTTGTGATAGTCACTTTGCATGTTACTTTTGGTAGAAGCAGTAGTGACTATGCTGTCATGTTATCTTGCCAAAGTAGGTGTTAATGAGTTATGTTATTTCTTTTAGAGTTAACTATTTTTTGGTCCTATAAAATTGGAAAAATTTTTTGCTACAAGAAATTTATTTGTTTTTTGGTCCTATAACTTTTTGGTCCTTAAAATGTACAAAAAATGTGTGTTTTTTAGTTTTGATAAGCGACCGCTGAGGACTAAAAAGATACTATTTTAACTAATTGTAGGGACTAGAAACGAATGAAGTTTTATAGAGACAAAAATCAAATTTTGCCAATTTTTATTGGGATAAAAAATGTTTAATCCTTATTTTTATTTATTCAGAGATTGCCGCTTTCACTTAACTGTACTATTATGATATCCTGTCAAAGAAATTAGCATTTACATCTGTTCTTATTTTTCATGATTGAATGTAAAAATCTGATTATTATGTTTTCAGGATGTTTGTGGTGGAGACAGTTGTTTTATGATAAACAATCACAATAAGTCAAGCCAGAATGGGCCGGAGATTATGTATGTCAAGTGAATTTTATACTGCAGAGACTGTGATTCAAACTCGTTATTCCTTTTGGGTTCTTGGTTTTTTTAAAATTATGAGACTCTTGAATTTATTTTGTTGCAACTTATTTGGATTCTTCATCGCTCGTTTTCACGTGCTTAAACTTGATTTTAATGTTGAAAATGCTAAGGAACCTTATGATGACAATACTGTTTGAAAATCTTAAATTGGTGAAGTGCTTTAATGTTCTGTATATCACTTGGTAACAAAATTCTAGCATCGAATTTCTGTATAAACCATACAAGGTTCTTGAAGCAGTGGTTTGTTTTCACTGTTCTGTAAGTTATTTGTTTTGTTCATAAATAAGGTCCCGTTGATCAGTTTTTCTTCCTTCTTTAATTTTAAGTGACATTGTCTTGTATATATATTTTTCAGCATTAGAGGAACCACAGGTGTCGAGATTGCATCTGGCCTCCATTGGTATCTTAAGTATTGGTGTGGTGCTCACGTGTCATGGGATAAAACTGGTGGCATTCAGACAACTTCGATCCCCAAGCCAGGGTCACTACCCCTTTTAAAAGACGAGGGTGTGAAGATTAAACGTCCCGTTCCATGGAACTACTACCAAAATGTCGTGACTTCTAGTTGTGAGTACCAAAATCTGCTTTCCACGGAACAATACATCTCTCATATTTTTCTGCAATGCACAATTGAATGAGAATTTGAACTGATATATTTCAATAGTGACTAGTGCCAATGCCTAAAACTTGTTATGGATCAATCAACGCCATAATATTCTATCATATAACATATATCTTTCCAGCACATTAATTTCTATGTCTTTCTTAGTAGTTTATCTTATAGGTAGCATGCACAAATGTCTGTTTAAAAAGATGACCCTAGACCTAATTTATCCTGAGAAATGATGTACAATATCCTGTAGATATTGACAAAAATCAGAAGGAAACTAATAGAAATAAGCTAAAAAACAACTTATGGACATGTCATAAGATATTTTTATAAGTTCTCCCAAATAGTTTCACAAGTGCTTGACTAATAGATAAGTTCAAATAAATTAATCCAAACACGCCCTACAACGATTCAGGCCAAGGAAATTTTGGATTTACGAATGAGAGGTTATGTAATATCACATTCTTCTTGGTTCTTTGCAGATTCATTTGTTTGGTGGGATTGGGAAAGATGGGAAAAAGAGGTAGACTGGATGGCACTTCAAGGGGTGAACCTGCCTTTGGCATTCACTGGCCAGGAAGCTATCTGGCAAAAGGTTTTTAAGGTAAGTGCTAGTTACATGTTTCGCGTATCAAATGTCTGGATAAAGCTAGGGTTAAGAAAAATCAATTTTTTGTTTGTTTGAGGACATTGACTGTGTCAAAGATTTGTTCATATAACCAATAAAATGTGAAGATATTTTTAGGTTAAATGATGCTTTCTTTCCTAATAGTTATAGTTATCATTTACTTAATAAGTTTTTTAATGAATTACTTATTCCAGATGTTAAAATTGATGTTTTATTTATGCTTTTTATTATGTCACTTCTTCAAATGCAAGTTTCGCCACAATTTTATACTTTTTTCTTTCTTTCCTGGCCTCTCTTTCTAACTTCTCATCACTTGCCGCTTCATATATATAGTGCGTAGCCTGTTTTTATTTAGATTTTGTTAACAATCATTCGAATGCAATATGTGCATAAGCTTGGATGGATAATAGAGCAAACATATTTCATTGGTACTACGATAGAACTAGACCAGAAATTGATGTAAAGTACCGTATTTTCACTGAAATTCTTCTCCTTATTCATTAATAGACGCACAGTATGACTGTACAGAAAATAGTAGAAACTCTGTCTTCACTTTCTCTCAACAGAGTAAAAGCAGCTACTAAATTACATGCATTGTGTTGACATATAGCAATCAGATTTGATATGATTGTGTTTATTAGTTGATTTTCTATTTAAGTTTATTTGTATTTTGGGAAAGAATCCAATCACTTTGATTTGATTTATTTCCTAATTTATTTTTCCTTTATTCTATGCACTCATTAGGTAGCTGACAGCATTGTATATATATGTGTTTGTACTGTTTCAGTTTCAATACAATAAGAAATTTTCCTTCCCTCTTGTTTTAATCTAGCTGTACCCTAAAACACATGGTATCAGAGCTTCGGCTCTGATCCTGTGGCAGCTCACCATGTCCTCACAAGAAACTGAAAAAAATTATTCCTCCATTACTACAATACCAGAAAAAAACTCTGGTGACCCTAAAATGGTGTCAACCCCTACCACAAATGATCCACTATCCATAAACTCTGGTTTACAGCTTCTAATCCAAAAGCTGAATGGCATAAACTATGTTGAATGGGCCCAAACTGTGAAGTTAGCTCTTGATGGCAAGGGAAAGGGATAGAGCAGATGTAAGATAGAATTAGATGAAGAGAATTATTGTATTAATTGATAAGAAAACAAAAAATGATTCCAGAGCTAATGCTCCTCAGTTAGAGAAAACAATTCTCTTACTGCCCAACCTCTAAGGCGTAACTGAAAAATAAATAAACCATTCAACTACCTCCCCACACACTCCTATTTATTAGTGGAATATTAATTCACTATGCCAGTTAGACAATCATACTTTTCCTGCATTCCCTTTCTTATTCTTTCTCACATATACTTGTCATTGCTTAGGCCTCACCTCATCTCTATTAACTAAGAGATCCCCCTCATCACTTGTGGGGCCCAACCCATTCCTATCATCACCCTTACCTTCAACAGTAGCCTTGTCCTCAAGGCGCAAATCAGGGAATTGACTCTTCAGCAGCAATTCCTCTTCCCATTTAGCATCTCCAACATCCATGCCTTCCCATTGAATCAACCATTCTCGCTTATGCTGCCCACCATCAAACTTATCCCTCCATGAAAAAACCTTAGCAGGAATAATGTCCCCAGTGTCAGACTCCAAACTGCTAGGTAATTGAGTTGTAGCAGTATAATTGCCTACAACTTTCTTCAATAGAGACACATGAAAAGTAGGATGTATTTTAGATGTTGTTGGTAACTGTAGCTTGTAAGCAACCTGCCCTATCTTCTTAATGACTTGATAAGCACCAAAAAATATGGAAGCCAATTTTTGATGAATCCTATGCACAGACGATTGCTGTCGACGAGGACGTAATTTGAGGAAAACCCAATCACCAACCTCAAATTGCACTGCCTTGCATTTCTTATCAGCTTGGTATTTCATGTACTCTTGAGCTTTGAGTAAATTAGCTTTCAGTTGACGCAAAGCTTCATCCCTGTCTCTTAACTCCTGGGCTACAACTTCTACTCTGGTTTCTGCTTCCAAAAGATGCACCAATACTGGAGGTTTGCTGCCATACACCACCTCAAAAGGGGTAAACCCTGTGGAAACATGAAATGTGGTATTGTACCATAGTTCTGCCCACGGAATCCAATGTGCCCATGTCTTAGGTTGATCTGCAATAAAACAACGTAGATAGGCCTCTAAACAGCAATTAATCACTTCTGTTTGGCCATCAGTTTGGGGATGGTATGCCGAAGACATTTTAAGCACCGTACCTACTAGCTTGAACAACTCTTTCCAAAAAATACTCACAAACAAGGGGGTCACGATCACTAAGAATGGATTCCGGAATTTCATGTAGTCTAACCACGTCCTTCACAAAAATAGCAGCAATGGAGCGAGCAGTAAATGAATGAAATGACTATACTTGGAGAGACGATCCACCACCACCAAAATAGCTTCAAATCCATTACTTTTGGGAAAACAAGTAATGAAATCCATAGATATCTCACTCCACACCAAAACTGGAATAGGTAGTGGCTTTAGTAACTCATTAGGTGTAGTCGCGACATATTTTTGGCGTTGACAAGTGTCAATATTTTTGGCGTTGACAAGTGTCACAAGCTTTCACAAAATCTTGCACCCTTTAAATCATCCCTTGCCAATATAAAGTGGCTGCCATTCTCCTATAAGTGCGTAGGTAGCTGGAATGACCCCCACTAGGGGAAGAATGAAAATCCTTAAGTACATCTTCAATAATTGGTGAGTTAGCCGGTATAACTAACCTATTTTTGTAGAATAAGATGCCACCTTTTAAGGAAAATCCAGGTTTAACAGTAGGATCCTTTTGAATAGCCTCCACAATGCTTTTAAGTCAGGGATCCTGCGATACCTCTTGTTGCAATTGGCTGCTCTGCTGCCAAATATGATAGGATTTAAGAACATGAATTTCAGCATCTTCATGTTTTCTAGATAAAGCATCAACCACCTTATTCTCCACTCCCGCCTTATATACCACCTCAAAGTCAAAACCCAACAACTCAGCCATCCATTGTTGCTGATTTGCTGTGGTAATACGTTGCTGTAACAAGTTTTATGCTCTTTTGATCAGAATAAACCACAAACCGCCTTCCTAACAAATAATGTCTCCAATATTGAATAGTTAACACCAAAGCCATTAACTCCTTATCATAGGCCGATTTAGATAACCTAGATGATTCAAAAGCCTTGCTAAAATACGCAATGGGATGTTTAGATTGCAACAACACAACACCAACCCCTTTTCCTGAGGCATCACATTCAATTTCAAAAGAAAATTTGAAATTAGGCATAGCTAAAACTGCGGCAGTTGTAACAGCTACTTTTAATTTCTCAAAAGCTTCGGCAGCCGCAACATTCCATCTAAAAACATCCTTCTTTGTCAACTCGGTCAAGGGTTTAGCAATATTCCCATAGTTAGCTATAATTTTTCTATAGTAACCCGTTAATCCCGAAAAACCTCTCACCCCCTTGACGTTCTTAGGGACTGGCCATTGTAACACACTGCTAACCTTGGCAGGATCCACAACAACTCATGCTTTGGAAATGACATGACCTAAGTATGCAACTTGGTATTTACCAAAAGCACACTTCTTTCCGTTAGCCACAAACTGATGTTGTTTCAAAATGTTTAGAACCATCTCCAAGTGCTGCAAATGAGTAGTCCAACTAGTGCTGTACACTAGTATGTCATAAAAAAAAAACCAATACAAGCTTCCTTAAAAAAGGCTTAAAAATATCATCATCACTGATTGAAAGGTTGCAGGGGCATTGGTAAGGCCAAATGACATCACCATAAACTCATAGTGACCCTCATGAGTACGAAATGCAGTTTATTGAATATCCTCTTCCTTCATACAAATTTGATGATAACCAGATTGAAGATCAAACTTAGAGAAATAACCCAAGCCATGTAACTCATCTAACAATTCATCTACCATAGGGATAGGGTACTTATCTTGAATTGTAAACTTGCTAAGTGCACGGTAATCTACACACATGCGCTAAGATTGATCCTTCTTCTTGACCAAAATAATGGGGCTAGAGAAAGCACTAGTGTTGTTTCTAATCACCTCCTGCTGCATAAGGATCTGAATCTGTTTTTCAATTTCATCCTTGTGTAAATGAGGATATTTGTAAGGCCTCATACTTACCGGACCAGCACCATGCAAAAGTTCAATGGAATGGCTAGTGTTTCTTGTAGGAGGAAAACCTTGGATTTCTTTAAATACAATAGCAAACTGATCTAACAACCTTTGCAACTCCTTAGTCCGTTGATCCGAGACACGAGACACTTGCGAACCTACCACCTCCATCAAGGTAGGCCATTCGCAACCTGTTATCAGTTGGGAAGAAGTGATGATGCTTTGGAAAGTAGCCATCTTCTCATCTAAGGCTTGGCCAAGGAGTTTCACCATATTGCCCTTATGGTGGAACACCATAGATATTTCTTTCCAATCCATGGTCACCTTCCCTAAAGTTTCTAGCCAAACAACTCCCAAAATCAGATCCACACCCCCTAACTCCAACACATAAGCATCAAAATAGATCTGCACCATTCCCACATCCATCTGAATTCCCTTACACCTACCCATAGTTAGGACACGATGACCATCTCCTAACTTGACACCCAAGAGAGTAGAAGGTACCATAGGCAGTCCCAGAGCTTCAACCACCTTAGGTGATATGAAATTATGTGTGGCTCCACCGTCAATAAGAACCAAAATAGGTGCACCTTGCAAACAACCCTCTACTTTCATTGTGCGAACTTGGTTTGGAGGGGTGCATACACCAAAAACTCCTATCCCTTTACATTCTAACTCCTCTTGTGCAATCTCTTCTTCCTACTCAGCCTCCAGCACCACAATGTCTCCTTCATCGTTGACCACTTCATCGGCCCTCAAGATAATCAATCGTAACTGCTTCGTTGCGCATTGATGGAGGGGGATCCCATCGTTCATTGCAACGAAAATAGAGTCCCTTCGCGCGACGCTCATTAGCCTCTGCACTTGGTAAATGGTGAACGTCGCATGAGTACGGCGTGAAACGTCACCAGAGTTAGGACGTGAAGGAGGAGTAGAATTGGGAGGGTGTTTCAACAATGTAATCCTTTACAGATCCAGATTGTTTTAATTCCTTCAATTCTTCAAAAGGATTCTCCAAACGACCACCACCAAAACGAACGATCAACGCCTCCGTCAAACTCTCCCAAGACAGATCCTTCATAAAATCGTGCCATAAATTGAACCAATGAACCGTAGGACCTTCCATACTGAGCTTCGTCAATTGAATCCTAACGTCTGCAGAAGTGCTTTGCTTGGGTTTACATAATGAAATCAAAATCTGAATTTGAAAGTATCTTCAAAAGTTTTTTTCAAATGATTTTGACCCAATTTTAAGTAAAAATCAAAATTCTACGTAGTGATAATGGAAGGGAATATTTTAATACACTTAAATGAGTTTTTCCTACAACAAGGTATCATTCATCAAAGTTCATGTGTGGATACTCCACAACAAAATGGAGTGGCTGAACGGGAAAATAAACATTTCCTTGAAGTTGCTAGGGCATTGTTGTTTCAAAATAAGGTTCCAAAGTATTTTTAGGGAGAAGCAATTCTCATTAGAACATATTTGATAAATAGGATGCCTACCAAAATTTTAGATTACAATACTCCGTTTGATGTTTTCACAAGTCTATTTCCTAATAATAAACTTTCATACACTACCCCTAAAGATATTTGGATGTACTGTTTTTGTTCATATTCATGATCCGAATCAAGGACAACATGAGCCTAGAGCAAGAAAATGTGTTTTTATTGGCTATGCATCCAATGAAAAAGGATACAAATGTTTTGAACCTATTTCCAAAAAGATTTTTGTGACTATGGATGCCACTTTCTTTGAAAAAACTCTTTTTTTTGGTAATCATCTTCAAGGGGGGATAATAGAAGAAAATGATGTTCAATATTTAAAAATTGCAAATTTGGATTTTCTAAACAATTTGGAAAAAACAGATTGTGAGAAAAGTAACGTAACAGAATCCTATTTGAAAATACTAGAAATTGAGGAAAGTAACAAATTAAAATCCTTGTGTGAATCTAGTCAAGAAAGCCATGAACGTGATATTCAAGAAAATGTCTTGACTGAACCAAAAGTTGAGAATGAGACAGTTGAAATTGGTAACTGTCAAAACCGTGATTCTCCTTATGTATTTTAGGAAGTTTTATATTTGCTGTAGTTCTGTAACAGTTGTATCTTGCTATTATTAGGTTTATGTATTTAGGATCAATCCCATAATCACAGGGATCTGTTTCCTTAGAATTAGCTGTCCATATTTCCTAAAATAAGTTGCTGGCTCATGTATATATATAGGTCCAGTGACCTCATAATAATATAAGAAAGAATATTATTCCTTCTAAATTTAAGATGGTATCAGAGCTCCTGATCCTTGGGAGTCTCTGACCATGCCTGTAAACCCTAAGTTGCAACCTTCGTTGTTGCGCTACCTTTAAGCATTGTTGCAGCCTTCATTGCAGCGCAACCCTCTCTACCTTGATCGCACCTGGTCATGGCTGAGGTCATGAATCCTATTCTGGAAACTGGGGACAGACCCCAGACTGCTGGAGAATTGCAGAATGTTCATTATGCTTATCGGTTAAATGGGAAGAATTATCTCAAATGGTCTCAACTCATTAGGACCATCTTGAAAGGAAAAGGAAAGGTCAGTCACCTGACTGATAATGCACCTGATGAAACAAATCCCAAGTTCAAATCATGGGACGAAGAAGACTCCATGATCATGGCGTAAAAATTCTCACCTACTCATAAAACCTTTCTCACAAACCTCAACTCCACACACACACCTTCCTCTGTATCTGAAGCATTATCTGACAGGAAATGGAAACAAGCCATGGATGTGGAAATGGAGGCGTTAAACAAGAATAGGACCTGGAAACTTGTCACCCTACCAACTAGAAAAAAACCAGTAGGATGTAAGTGGGTATATACAGTTAAATACAGGGCTGATGGGACCATTGAACGTTACAAGGAAAGATTAGTGGCCAAAGGCTTCACTCAAACCTATGTAGTTGATTACTTGGAGACATTTGCCCCGGTTGCTAAGATGAACACGATCAGAGTAATATTGTCATTAGCAGCAAATCATGATTGGGACCTGCAGCAGTTTGATGTGAAGAATGCATTTTTACATGGAGACCTTGAAGAAGAAATATACATGGAGTTGCCCCCTGGTTACAATGGGCAGGTTACTGCTGGAACTGTTTGCAAGCTAAGAAAGGCTCTATATGGGCTGAAACAATCCCCAAGAGCATGGTTTGGAAGATTCACCAAAGTTATGACAGGTCTAGGCTACAAACAGAGCCAAGGGGATCACACATTATTTATCAAACATTCAGTTTCAGGGGGGGTAACAATTTTATTGGTGTACGTAGATGATATTATAGTTAGTGGGGATGACAAAAAGGAGCAGCAAGTGTTAAGTAAATGCCTTGCCACAGAATTCGAGATCAAGACATTAGGGAGACTTAAATATTTTCTGGGAATTGAAGTTGCCCATTCCAAGAAAGGAATCTTCATATCTCAACACAAATATATTACTGACTTGCTTAAAGAAACAGGGAAGACAACCTGCAGACCAGCAAGTACTCCAGTTGACCCAAATATAAAGTTGGGAAGTGCAGATGAAGATATTGCCGTGGACAAGGAAATGTATCAAAGACTTGTGGGCAGGCTTATTTACTTATCTCATACTAGACCAGACATTGCTTTTTCTGTGAGTCTTGTCAGCCAGTTTATGCACCAACCAAAGGAAGCACATTTACAAGCTGCTCTTAGAATTGTCCAGTATTTGAAAGGGACCTCAGGAAGAGGGATTTTGTTCAAACGAAACAAGAGTGTAAGTCTTGAAGCATATACGGATGCGGACTACGCAGGGTCAGTGGTAGATAGAAGATCGACTACTGGATACTGCACCTTCCTTGGTGGAAATCTAGTGACTTGGAAGAGCAAAAAACAAAGTGTAGTAGCTACATTGAGTGCTGAAGCAGAATTTCGAGCAATGGCCCACGGAATATGTTCTACGGATGAAGATTATATTGGAAGATTTGAAGATAAGGTGGGATGAACCTATGAGGTTATATTGTGACAATAAATCTGCAATTAGTATAGCCCACAACCCGGTGCAGCATGATAGAACTAAACATATAGAGATTGACAGACACTTTATCAAGGAAAAACTAGACAGTGGCATGATTTGCACACCATATGTATCCACTCAGAATCAACTTGCAGACATACTCACCAAGGGGATGAACTGCATTAACTTTGAAGGAATTATATCCAAGCTGGGAATGGAAAATACCTATTCACCAGCTTGAGGGGGAGTGTCAAAACCGTGATTCTCCTTATGTATTTTAGGAAGTTTTATATTTGCTGTATTTCTGTAACAGTTGTATCTTACTATTATTAGGTTTATGTATTTAGGATCAATCCCATAATCACAGGGATCTGTTTCCTTAGAATTAGCTGTCCCTATTTCCTAAAATAAGCTGCAGGCTCATGTATATATATAGGTCCAGTGACCTCATAATAATATAAGAAAGAATATTATTCCTTCTAAATTTAAGAGTAACGAAGGCATCCAACACTTTGACCACATATACTTAAGGAAAAAAGTGCTTTAGAGAAGAGAACCTCAACACTGCCAAACATCGAAGGATCCAACAGGTTAGAGTCTTTCTAATTCTGTTGTACCCTTTCAAAATTCTGAAAGTTCTGATCATAATAATCTTGTCTTTGTTGAACATGTTCCCAATGATTTTGTCCCTTTAGAACCTACCTTTGATGATTCTAGTCCACCCATTGCTGTTAGAAAAGGGATAAGAGCATGTTTTGTTATGGTATTGATTACTTAGAAACTTTTGCTCCTGTTGCAAAACTTAACACCACTAGAGCTCTTTTATCTTTAGCCGTTAACTTGGATTGACCATTACAACAACTAGATGTAAAAATTGCATTTTTAAATGGAGATTTAGAGGAGGAAGTCTATATGGATTCACCCCCGGGGTTTGAATTTAAATTCAACCAAAGGTCTGCAAGTTTCAGAAGTCTCTTTATGGCTTGAAACAGTCACCTCGAACGTGGTTTAAAAGATTCACCCAATTTGTTAAGAGCAAGGATATTCTCAGTGTCAAAGCGATCACACCATGTTTGTGAAACATTCTTCTGAAGGTAAAATAGCTATATTGATCGTTTATATAGATGATATTGTTATCACTGGGAATTATTCTAATGAAATAAACAATTTGAAGGCTGCTTTGTTTGAAATTAAAGATCTTGGGTCTTTAAAATATTTTTTGGGAATGGAAGTTGCAAGATCTAAGAAAGGGATTGTTGTATCACAACAAAAATACATTTTAGATCTTCTAAAAGAAATCTGGATGATGGGTTTTTTAGGCCAGCTCATACTCCAATAGATCCTAATCAGAAAATTGATAGTGATGGCAGTGGTGGTCCAGTGGATACATCTCGGTATCAAAGATTAGTAGGAAGACTAATTTATCTACCTCATAGTCGTCCATATATAGCCTTTGCTGTTAGCTTAGTGAGTCAGTTTATGCATTCACCTCACGAAAAACATTTAGAGTCTACCGTATTCTAAGGTATCTCAAAAGTTTCCCCAGAAGGGGACTGTTTTTCCAAAAAACTGATCAACAAGACATTGAGGTATTAACTGACACAGATTGGGTAGGGTCCACCACTGATAGAAAGTCAACGTCTGGTTACTGCACATTTGTTTGGGGAAACTTAGTAGCTTGGAGGAGCAAGAAACAAAATGTAGTAGCTAGAACTAGTGCTGAAGCAGAATATAGGGCAATGGCCCAAGGTGTTTGTGAAATCCTATGGCTTCAAAGAATCTTAGAAAAGCTTAAACTTCCTATAAATCTTTCAATGAAGCTGTATTGCGACAAGGCAACAATTAGTATTTCTCAAAATCCTGTTCAACATGACCGAACCAAACATGTTGAAATTGATAGACATTTTATAAAAGAGAAAGTAGATGCAGGTCTGATTTGCATGTCTTTTGTCCATACTTCACACCAAGTTGCTGATATCCTTACCAAAGGTCTGTTCAGGCCCAATTTTGAATTTCTTGTAAGCAAGTTGGGCATGCTAGACATATATGCATGATTGTGTTTAATTGTTGATTTTCTATTTAAGTTTATTTGTATTTTGGGAAAGAATCAAATCACTCTGTTTTGATTTATTTTTCCTTTATTCTCTGCATTCATTAGATAGCTGACAACATTGTATATATGTGTTTGTACTGTTTCAGTTTCGATATAATAAGAAATTTTCCTTCTATCTTGTTTTAACCTAGCTGTACCCTAAAACACACATTGCTTCATTCTTATTGGTGTAACTTATTCTCATAAAAATATCTATTTAATATATTTTTCTCTTTCAATAGTGATTTGACTAGTATATTCTAACTGTAGGATTTTAATATTAGTTCAGAAGATTTGAACAGTTTCTTTGGTGGACCTGCTTTTCTTGCTTGGGCGCGCATGGGAAATTTACATGGGTAGGTAAAAGTAGTCATTCAAACCTGTCATTGATTTCATTATGTATAGATATCTAAAGAAATGGGATTGCAAAATTAAGTAATCTCGTGTTTCGTGTTTATTATTCATTCATATTTCATATTTTGAAAAAGGTGGGTGGTCCATGTTGAGCATTTTATGCAATGACAAAAGATTATGAGAATTATAATGCTTAAACCTTTGACAAATTAGCTTATAATTCAGAGTTGTTTGAAAATAAATCAGTGACGCGGTTAAGACCCTTGGCAAATTTTCTAAAGGACTGCAAATTAAGGTTAAATTGGGTAGAAGATTGGAAATTTAAGATTGGAAATTCACATCAATACATAGATGGAAAATGGGCACATCACAACAAGCCTCACATTGTTTCTCCTAAATTTTCAGCACTGAAACTCCTAAAGTTAAGAAAAAGTTCAGGCTTGTAATGTTTTGGGAAATGTCCTCCACTCCTCCCTAATCTCTTAATTAAAAGGCTAACTAAAAAAAATGGAATGAGAAAATTGAAAATAATTAGCGATTAAATTTTCCCTTCAAATTAGGCATGTGGAGAGGAGACTTGTAGATTATGTACAGAAGAGATCAAATGGAGGGTAGTCATATATGTGAATATGTTGTATTTCTTATTAATTTTGTATAGAATACAATATGGTATAAATAGTCTAGGAAGTACAAGTAAACCAAACAGCTATTTAAATCCTAATTAACTCAATTATTTACAATAACAGAAAGATATTATGTGGCTATTAATGGTAAGAGAATATTCCTATGATACAACTAATGAAAGCTGTACAACTACCCCTTAATGGATAGAATCGTAACCAACACTCCCCCTCAAGTTGGGTCACAGATGTCAATCATGCCTAACTTGAATCTTAAGTTTTCATAGGTGGCTCCAGGAAGTGCCTTGGTCAAGATATCAACAGTTTGGTGGCTTGAGGGTGTGTGCTGGAGAGAAATTAGCCCATTGTCAACTTTTTCCTTGATGAAGTGTCTATCAATTTTCACATGCTTTGTTCTGTCATGTTGCACAGGATTTTTAGCAATGCTTATGGTAGCTTTGTTATCGCACAACAGGCTTACTTCATAGTCAGTATAAACGTGAAGTTCTGCAAGCATCCTTTGTAGCCATATCCCCTCGTAAATCCGATGTGCCAGGGATCTAAGTTCAGCTTCTGCACTGCTTCTAGCAACCATAGATTGTTTCTTGCTTCTCTAGATCACTAAGTTGACCCATATAAAGGAGCAATACCCACCGGTTGACCTCCTATCAGTCACTGAACCTGCCCAATCTGCATCAGTGAATATTTCTATTTTCCTGCTTGTGTCCTTTGAATGCTTTAAGAACATTGTGTGTTCAGTTTGTCACTGAGTTAAGCCATGCATCCTAACCACTCGTGTGAGCCTATCAAATCAAGCTCGAGGTGATTGTTTGAGTCCGTATAGTGATCTTTTGAGTTTACATACCTTGCATGAATTTTTTTATGTTTCACGTCCAAATTTAGGAAAAGATTTTTTATATCTAACTGGTGAAGTGGTCAGTCCAAATTTATTGTCAGGGAAAGGAGTACACGGACGGAATTCAACTTTGCTACAAGTGCAAAGGTTTCTTCATAATCCACCTCATAGGACTGGGTGAATCCTTTTGCCAAGAGTCGAGCTTTGTACTTGTTTACACTCCCATTTGCATTGTATTTTATCGAGAATATCCACTTGCATCGAACTGTCTTCTTCTCCTCTGGTAGGTGGGAGAGCTGCCATGTGCCATTCTTTATTCTAGTGCCTTGATTTCTTCCATTACAGCAACCTTCCATTCTGGAACTAGGACAGCTTCATGAAAGTTTTGAGGAATTTCGATGCTGTCCACAGAGCTGATGAAGTTCCTGTACCCCTGCGATAATTTTTCACTAGAAACATGGTTTGCAATTGAGTGTTGGGTACAAGACCTTACTCCCTTTCTCACTGCAATAGGTAAGTCTAAGTCTTGGTCATTAGTGACATTATTAGATAAATTCGAGGAAGAGTTAATGCATAGTATGCTACCTTTGTGAGTAGGTTCATGATCTGAATTTTGAGCAGAGTCTTGGTTCTGATTTTGGAAGAGTGCATGCTTCTACTTCCTCAAGGGTTTGCTGCTTGTTCTTCTTCCTTATGTATACTTGCAGTTCTTTTCCTCCATTTGGTTTTCCTTTTGGACCAATTGTTGGTGGTCCATTTGTTGGCTTGGTAACCTCAAGAGTGGTTGTTTGCTGGTCCAGTTCTGGTTCAACAATTATTGGGACATATTTTGTGGTTTTAGTGATTTGGACAGGTTCAGGTGGGATTTAGACAAGTTCTGATGGGGTGGTTAAGACAGGTTCATGTGGGACAGATTCTGGTATTGTAATTTTCCAAGGTTGATGTTCATCAATTGTAACTTTCTCCCCCTAAATGCCAACTTTGGGATAAAAACCCTTGTCCTAAAAAAAGGTAACATTCACAGTGTGATAAATTCTTCTTTTTAGGTGGCAACATTTGTATCCTTCCGTGGTAGGAGAGTATCCTAAGAAGATACACTTGATGGCTTTCGGGTCCATCTTATTGAAGTTAGGCTTTTGGTCATGTACAAAGGCAATACATCCAAAAATCTTTGGTGGAATATTTGTGAGGAGTTTGGTCGAAGGATAAAGGGACAAGAGGGTTTGGTGTGGTGTATTTAGGTTGAGCGTTTTGGAGGGCGTTCTATTTGTTAGGTAGGATGAAGAGAGGAATGCATCTCCCCAAAAGTGGTTAGGTACATTCATGGACAGAATGAGGGCTCGAGTGACTTCCAATAGGTGCCTATTTTTCCTCTATGCTGTTCCATTATGTTGTGGAGAGTATGGGCATGATATTTGGTGTATAATGCCATTTTTGGTAAGGTAACTTCCAAGGGTATGGTGGAAGTACTCCCCTCCATTATCAGTTCTTAGTACTTGAATGTTGCTTTGAAATTTTGACCATTTTATGGAAGTTCTCAAATACACTCCCAACTTCTGAATTTTCTTTCATGAGGAACACCCAAGTGTCTCTTGTATTCTCGTCAATAAAGGTGACATACCATCTTGATCCAGTAACGTTGCTCACTCTTGAAGGTCCACACACATCACTATGAATGAGTGTGAAAGGTTTAGACGGCTTATAAGGTTGTATGGAATGATGGGATTTGGTGTGTTTCGCTAATTAGCACACTTCACATTTGAAAGAACCAAAGTCTTTATTAAATAAAGATGAAAACATTTTTTTCAAATACATAAAATTTAGGTGTCCTAGGCGATAATGCCATAACATTACATCATTATCATTCTTTGATGAATGCATAAAGGTAGTCTTGTAGGATCTCTTATTTTGGTCTTCAACTCTAAGGAAGTAAAGGCATGCGCTCTCGTCAGCATTGCCAATCATCTTTCCCGAATTCATATCTTGAAATTCACACAAATGTGGTAAGAACTTAGCAACACATCCTAAGTTTTTTGTTAATTTACAGATAGACAATAAACTGCTATCTAGTTTAGGAACATGTAAAACTGAATCAAGAGTAATATCTTTAGAGATAACCACTAAACCTTTACCAGCCACCTTGGAGGTGGTAACATCTGCTATCTGGACAAAAGATCCATCTTGACATGGAGGTATTTACTAAATACATTTATGTCCCTAGTCATGTGATCCGAGGCACCAGAATCAACAATCCAAGAGTTTGTTTTCTGGTGATTTACATGAAGGGCAACAGAAAAATTATCTTTTTGGGCAAGAGTAGCAATGGCAGAAGAGGTACTAGTAGTGTCTGTTGCATCAGTTTCTCCAGCATTTCTATTTGTTCTATGTTGAAAGGACTGACCTCTACAATGTTTCTGAACTTACTTTCATCAGCAGCAGCATATCCGCGTGCGTCCTTGAATCGTGGTTTTAGATCCGTGGGTTTTCCATGAAGCACCCAATTAAAACCTAATTAACTCAATTATTTACGATAAAAGAAAGATATTATGTGCTATTAATGGTAAGAGAATATTTCTATGGTAAAACTAATGAAAGCTGTACAGCTGTCCCTTAATGGACAGAATCGTAACTAACAATATCGCAAGACCTAGGAAAACTATAAGAGAAACTATTAGGAAATACCTAAAAATTAATGATTTGGAAAGAGATATGCTATACGATAGAACATTAAGGCTCGGTTGTTGTTGTAATTTGATACCTAAACTTCAGAGATTGGGCTCAGAATCCAACAAGTCAAAACACTTTTCATTCCTTATCCATCTTTGTTTACTGTTGAAGGTGGCATAGATACTATTAATTAATTTTTGTTTTTGCATTCTCTGGTTGTTTTGAATAAAAGGTAGCTGTTATCTTTTCAGGTGCTTTGGTTTCTAATGAGATCTACCTTTTCACAGATGGGGTGGGCCTTTATCTCAAAACTGGTTAGATCAACAATTGGTGTTACAGAAACAGATAATCTCTCGAATGCTGGAGCTAGGGATGACTCCAGGTATGCTCGCGCCACAAAACATGAAAACTTGTTTCATGAATTTCCTTTTGGCACCAACACATGTATCTATATATATGATCTGTCAATTTCTATAATGCATTCAGATTTACAAAGGGGAAAATGGTTTTACAGTCTCAAACTCCTGGATACATTTTTCTGAATTTAATGATCTGATTTAACATTGAATTTTTTTATATTCAAGTCTTACCATCCTTCTCTGGAAATGTTCCGGCTGCTTTGGCAAAGATATTTCCTTCGGCAAAAATAACTAGACTTGGTGACTGGTATTTCACTTCTCTTTTGTAAGATTGTTCATTTCTCAGGTAACTCATGTTTCAGTGTTAGTTTCTTTAGCATCCATTGCTTGAGTTTGTTTTCGTAGCATTGAAACAAGTGTATAATACTTTTTTTTTTTGGCATCCACAGCTTATGCTTTTTTTCCAGTTTAAAAGGTTCATCGTTCCATGTATTTATCAACGAAGTTGTTTCATTAATATTGCTTCCAGGAACACCGTTGATGCTGATCCTCGCTGGTGCTGCACATACCTTCTTGATCCCTCCGATCCTCTATTTGTTGAAATTGGGGAAGCTTTTATCCGGAAACAAATTAAAGGTGTGCCTAGTTTCTCTCTTCTTACTTTCTTTCTTTTTATGGACATATTTTTCTAAGATTGTTGAGCCTTCAATTGTGTTACCATTGAATGAAAAAGAGGTAGACAAGGAAAAGGTTATTAATGGAAATGTGTTGAGTAAGTCTGTTACGCGAGAGAAGGAATCTAATAAAAATTACAGGAGGTAACTTAGGTGAACTAACCTAATCTAGTAAAAAAGTCAGCAACCTTCATAATCCTAGTCAAGAATGCCCCAACCATTACTCATACAAGGACACAAGGGGGTACCCTAAATGCAGGATACACATTCATTTGCTTTTCTCAAATCTCTGAAAACTCAACCATTCTGTGCTCCTAACAGGACAAAACTTCTAGTCTTTGGGTGATGATGGCCATAATATTATTTTTTTCTTCCCTCTATTTCTTTCTCATTATCCATCTTAATTTTGACTTATTTTCTTAAATTTTACAGAATATGGGGATGTAACAGACATCTACAACTGGTACAATCACTTGTCCTCAACACTTAATATTATTATTTTCTTGGACTATTAGGTTGCCAGTTGATGATATACCATATCTATTTTTCATTTTTCCTTTGATTTGCATTTTCTCTTATATGATGATGTACATGTTCATTAATTAAATTTGGCATATTCGCTTGTTTATGAACTTTATTGACTTCAATCACGTGCTTACACTACTTTTAACAAGACTCGAGTTTGTTTCTATTCTTGATTACTCTCGGTTGTTGACATACATATTATATTGTTTACTGCAGTGACACATTTAATGAAAACTCCCCACCTACCAGTGATCCGGCTTATATATCAACTCTTGGAGCTGCGGTATATCAAGGCATCTCCAAGGGTGACAAAGATGCTGTGTGGTTAATGCAAGTATGCTAATTGACTATGGATCTTTCTATTTCCTTTTTTGATTCCTTATAATATCATGTATCCTATAAATACATATACTTATAACCATCTCATTTTTGGAAACAACTCTATCATGAATTTTATGTATCAACTATTTTTATAAGTTTAAGATATTAGGTGAATGATACATGAATGAATTAGGTAATAGAGAGGGAGAGAAAGGAATACTCAGAATGATAAAATTATATTGGTATTGATGTGAAGGATTTGTTTGATGTTTTTTAAAGACAACAAAAATTAATATTTATTCATGAATATTTTGGTGCCATTTGTATAATGATGTTTAGCTGACAAATATAAATGAAATATGCAGGGATGGCTCTTCTACTCTGATTCATCATTTTGGAAGCCACCTCAAATGAAAGTATGAAATACTGATACATAACCATATTTCTTCTGTCTTCTTGAATATTTGTGTTTTTTCTTTTTTCTTCTTGGTATCCGGAGACACTAGTTAGATCATAATACCTCAAATAGATGCTTTCAATTTTGTCAAAATTCACACAAAAACAACAAAAAAACATTTTCCAACTAGCTGGAGAGCTACATGGATCAAACGACACCATAATATTCTGTCATTTACTATGCCTATAGATAAACCATTTAATTCTACATTTTTGTTGATAGTTTGGCTCAAGGTAGTCAAAATTGCAAGTTAACTCGTACAGTTGGAGTTGATCTTACAAGTTTGCATGCCTCTGTTTTCTATCTTCTCCATTTATTGTCGTTGTTCCAGACACGGAGTTCTACTTCTCTGGTTTTCATAGCAGCAGAACAGGGAAGCTATGAAGGTGTTGCTTCTTGTATGATAAGGGCAAGGAGATGCAGTTAGCTATTGAGGTGTGGTTTGTATGTTGGGTAGTGAGTGTGAGAATGTTGTTTACGATGTGTGTATAAATGGCAGTGAATGGTGCTTTATGCGAGGATGCAGAAAATTGAAATTAAAATTTAGTAATTATTCTTTTGCTGTTAAATTTCTTGTTATTTCTCTCTTCGTTTTATCTAAAACCCATATATTCAGCAAGATCTTTATGACTAATGGTCCCCTCAGGCTCCTCTCTTGGTTCATTAGCTAGCAACAAGAATTAAAGAATAAAACATTTTTTTGACTATGTGTGATACTATTGGCAGGCACTTTTACAGTCTGTTCCATCTGGGAAGATGATTGTTCTTGATCTATTTGCTGATGTAAAACCAATATGGCAAACTTCTTTTCAGTTTTATGGTACTCCTTATATATGGTAATTAGCTCTTTAATAGCTTATTTTACTACTTTCTCTGAAGATATACAATATTCTAAAGAATCATACTTTCTCAATCTTACTTTTCTGCAGGTGCATGCTACATAATTTTGGTGGTAATATTGAAATGTACGGTGTTTTGGATGCAATTGCTTCAGGGCCTGTTGATGCTCGTGTCAGTGCAAACTCGACAATGGTACAGCTAATGTTTAGCCAACAATAGTTTGCAAGTTTCTATAGGTTTGAAGCTTGAATAACATGAGAAATGCTGTTAAACCCTATGTATTAATGTGTATATAATATGGTTAATCATTATCTATTCTTCATTTTGTTTCATCATTTTCTCTTTCAGAAATACGGCTGGAAAAGTATTTAGCAGTTGCGTTTCCTGATTTTTAGTTTATACATTCTGATTTTTAAGGTTATCTTACTAATGTATTATGCAGGTAGGTGTTGGTATGTGCATGGAAGGAATAGAGCACAATCCTATTGTTTATGAGCTAATGTCTGAAATGGCATTTCGTGATGAGAAAGTTAAAATCCAGGTAATGTTGTTCATATGCTCTCTACATGTTCATATGTTGAAATTTGTATTTACTAGCTTTTTTTCCACATTCTTATCCGTTACGTAATACACGCTATAGATATGCTATGGTACTAAGAAAAGAAAAATGGAAATATGGGTGTTAGAAAGGATATAGCTTCAAGGTAGTCAGTTTGGATAAACTTCTCTAAAACTTGAAGCACTTGTCAAAAAAGAAACATTAGAATAATCTTGCAATAACTATGAGTTTTTTAAGCATTAGCTTCAAATATAACTGGACATTAGTTGCTTGTGTCTCAACCTTGTGAGAAAGTCTCTCTTTTAATTCTTGAAAATTATTTTTAAGCATTTGATATAAAGACTTTTCTTAAGTGAAGAATCATAAATTTATTTTTCTTGCAGGAATGGCTCAAGAGCTATTCCCATAGACGATATGGTAAAGCCACTCATCAAGTTGACGCTGCCTGGGAGATACTTTATCATACAATATACAACTGTACTGATGGAATTGCTGTATGTATTTATTTTATGCACTGATTTCTGTTTAAGATTATTACTTCATAATATCTTTTGATTGTATTTTCAAATATTTAAAAGCATCTTACATGATTTCTAGATTTTTTGTATTTTTTTCATTTAATTAGGATTAGTCTTTATATTTTATTTGTGGGCTTGGGCTTATACTAGTTGTAGTACTAGACATCTATATTGCTAAGACCATGCCATTAGCATTGTGTGATAATAAGTCTGCCATTAGAATTGCACTTGACCCAAATCATCAGGAGAAAACGAAGCCTATAGAGATAAAATGGCACTTCATCAAGGAGAAATTGGATATTGGTCTTATAACTACAACTTACATCCTTTTTGGACTTCAGTTAGCATATTTACTCACCAAGGGATTTCCAACAAAATTGTATAATATGATAGAAATGATGGACATTCATTCACTGAGTTTTTTAGTTATTATTCTCTCTACCGAATTCTTTTTTTTCGATAAAACTCTACTGAGTTTTTAGGATATTGCGGATAGGTGATTATTTACTCGCTTGATGATGATACTGATTACATAAGAACTATAAATAGTACAAATAATTTAATTATGTATAATTAAAATAAAGTTGGAAATTAGGAAACTGATTCCCTATAGATGCTATCCTAAATGGAAATAAAAATAAAACTGAAATCTTAATTAATACATACTAACAACAATATAAATCAGAATCCTATGATTCCGATTTTTGATCTCATAATCAACACTCCCCCTCAATCTAGGTGGTAGATATCTATCATGTCCATATTGGATCGGATATTTTCATGTATTTCTTGAGAGAGCTTTAGTTAGGACGTATGTTATTTGATAGCACAATGGACATGATCAATACTTATAGTACCATTATCAATCTTCTCCTTTATGAAATGCCGATCAATTTCCACATGTTTTGTTCTATCACGGTGAACTGGGTTCTTTGCGATGCTGATGACAACTTTGTTGTCACAATGTAACCTCACAGTGTAATTGGTTGAAACTCTGATTTCATCGAGTATCTTCTTTAGCCATATTTCTTCACGCCCTGTGCCATGACTCTGAATTCAGCTTCTGCACTGCTTCTAGCTACCACAAACTGCCTTACTTCTCCAAGTGACCATTTTTCCTCACACAAAAGAGCAATAACCGGTAGTTGACTTTCTTTCTGACGTATATCCAGCCCAATCTGAGTCGGTGTATACTTCATAACCCCAATCTGAGTCGGTGTATACTTCATAACCCCATGAACTTCAGTAGGACTTGTCATGTAGCGACTTTCCATGCTCACGGCAAATCCAATATCAGGCCGAGTATGAGTTAGGTAGATTAATTTCCTAACTAAACTTTGGTACCTATCTTTGTCAGGTAGAGGACCTTCTTCGAAGTTGTTTCTGCTTACTGAATCCATATGAGTATTGGTAGCCTTACACCCAAGCATTTTGGTTTGTTGGAGTAAGTCTAGGGTGTATTTTATTCGAGAAACATATATTTCCTCTTTTGTATGAGCTACTTTGATCCCGAAAAAATACTTAAGTTGCCCCAAGTCTTTGATTTCAAACTCCTTAGCCAAGAGTTCTTTCAAGTGTTTGATTTGCTCATGATCATCACCTGTGATAACGATATCATCAGCATACACAACGAATAAAGTTACCTTGCCTTCAAAGGAGTGTTTGACAAACATAGTGTGATCTGATTGGCCTTGTATGAATCCATCTTCTTTGACAACCCAAGTTAGTCTATCAAACCATGCTCTTGGGGATTGCTTGAGACCGTACAAGGATTTTCGGAGCTTGCACACCTTGTTTAAGGTGCTGGATGATTCAAGTCCCGGAGGAATTTGCATGTATACTTCCTCTTCTAACTCACCATGTCTGAAAACATTCTTAATATCTAGTTGGTGTAGTGGCCAATCAAAGTTTGCAGCCATGGATAGTATGACTGATACTAAGTTAAGTTTGGCCACAGAGCAAATGTCTTTTCATAGTCTATCCCATACGATTGGGTGAATCCTTTTGCTACTAATCGAGCCTTGTATCGGTTTATGCACCCATCAGTATTTTACTTGACAGAGAATATCCACTTACATCTAATTTGCTTTTTTTCTTCTGGTAGAACAGTAATTTCCCAAGTGTTATTTTTATCAATGCATGAACCTCTTCAGCTACAGCTGCTGCCCACTCAGGTTGTTGAAGGGCTTCTTGAACATTTCTTGGAATATATAACCGAGTGCTGCTACAAATGCCCGATATTTTTGTGATAGTTTCCCATACGACACAAATCTTTCAATTGGGTGTTGAGTACAAGTTCTTTTTCCTTTTCTTAGTGCAATAGGAACATCACTTTTAGTTGAATTCGTATGGATAGGTTCTGAGTTAGGAAGAGTATTACCCAATCCATTTTCTAGAGCCTGGTTAGATTCATGGCTTTGCACTGGAGCAGTTTTTGACTCTACCACCAGATTGTTTTTCTTCCTCCAGTGTAAACTTTTCAGTCAACTTCTTGTGTAGTACTTTCTACTAGTGCAGTTTCAAGGAAAGGTTCAGATTGCTTGGTTGAATTTTCTGGTTCTGTTGGTGTAGAATTTACTGGTTCAACTGATTCAATAGGTGCAGGATTTTCTGTTTCTGCTGCTGCAGTTTGTTCGACTATCTCAAAACCCAAAAATTGGAACTCTGTTGTTTGATTAAGGTATTCTCCCCCTAAATCCCTTCTTTGGGGTAATAAGGTTGATTTTTAAAGGTCACATCCATAGTGTGGTAAATCATATAAGGAGGATTTATATGGTTTAGGTGAGTATGTGTTTCGGGTATGCTTGGACAACTGACGTACTTCACATTGAAAATTCCTTAGGTTTTTGCTGAATAATCAGGGAAACAATTTCTCTAAGTACATGAGATTTGGGTGACCTAATTGATAGTGCCACAACATTACAGACTCCTCACTATTTGGAGAAATCACTGCACTAGAATTGGCTTTGAGTTCTTTAGAGAAATCTTCAACTTGCAAGTAGTAAAGTCCAGCACACTCTTTAGCAATACCAATTGTCTTACCCGACTCTAAAATTTGAAATTCACACAGATTGAGAAAAAAATTTAGCGACACATCTCAAGTCTTTGGTTAGTTTGCTAATAGACAGCAAGTTGCAATCAAGTTTGGGCACATACAGTACAAAATCCAGAGAAATATTGTCAAATATTGTTATATCTCCATGATTTTGGTTTTCCTTTGCTAGTGTGCAAAACATGTAGAAGATTACCTTTTTGAACTAGCATAGCTGTACCACATTTTTCAGAACTAAGAACAATTTGCCAGAGCATTTTTTGCAGAGCCTCTATTTGTTCTTTGCTGAATGGAGATAAATCCTGTTTCTCTTCCATTTCTTGTGGGTTGTGTGTTGCATTGCCTTTGTTGTCCCTGTTGCAGAGTGGTTTTGACCTCTCCCATTGAAGGTAGTTTTGGTCATTCAACTTGTGGCAAGATTTATGCCAGTCTCTGTGGGTGTGACTTCTGTTTTGTCTTCTGATACCATGTGGATAAGTGATTGTTTATTCACTTGATGGTATCCTAAATCAGACTCTGATTATAAATAGTACAAGTAATTTAATTATTTACTACTAAAATAAAGCTGGAAATCAGGAAATTGAATTCCCTATAAATGGTATCCTAAATGGAAATAAATATAAAACTAAAATCATAATTAATACATACTAATAACTATACAAATCAGAATCCTATGATTCTGATTTTTGATCTTATAATCAACAGATAGCCTTTACTAGAATTTATGTACCTTATTCTATATATTATAATCTTTGTCTTCGAGTATAAAGAACAATAATAACTACAAACTTTGTAAACATTGAAAATAAGAAATACTATTCAGTTTTTTCGCCATCCTTCGAGTATAAAGAACAATAATAACTCATAACAATTTATTTTCATGATAATTAGTCATGGTTTATAACTTTGTGTAAGTATCATGATTTCGGATTTCCTTTCGAATTTTTCCATCTGCTGTAAATCTCTTATAAATTTTCTTTTACAAAGTTAAGGTAGCTCATTTCATGTATATACTACTGGAATGAGTACATGTTACATTTCATTTTGTTGACATCAGCATCTGACCTGGATACTGATTGGGACAAATTTGTCAATTTATGGCAGGATCATAACCATGATTATATTGTAATGCTTCCTGATTGGGATCCATCCACAAATGTTGAATCTGACATATCAAGCTATGAAAAGAAAATTTACTTCTTGCCCCCTGGAAATAAAAGATCCTTACTCCAGCCAACACCGGCTGATATGCCACAGACTCATTTGTGGTATCCTCCTGAAGATGTGATCAAGGCATTACAACTATTCCTAGCCGGCGGAAAGAATCTCACCGGAAGTCTCACATATAGGTAATCTATTCAACTTAGTATATGCTAAATTTTATTGTATTTTAATCATCCCAGTGTGATGTTAATGGAGCAAAGTTAAACATCATTAGGAAACACCTAAGTCCCACTTTGAGAAGAAATAAGGCTTAAACATAGTTTATAAAGAGAGCCACCCCTCACCTTAGAAATTGGGTTTGTAAAGTGAGTTAGAGCCAATAGAAAAACCTAATATGGTATTAAAGCTATCGATTGGACAACACACAAAGAGAATATGTGAGATAATAATAGAAATGTTATGTTTTTGACAGGTATGACCTGGTTGACTTGACACGGCAAGTATTATCGAAACTTGCAAACCAAGTATACATCAACGCTGTTTCTTCATTTCAGAAGAAGAATATCGATGGCTTGCACTTGAACAGCCATAAGTTCCTTGAACTGATAAAAGATATTGATTTATTGCTTGCTGCTGATGATAATTTCCTTCTTGGAACTTGGCTTGAGAGTGCCAAGAAACTGGCAGTGAATCCACCTGAGCTGAAGCAGGTGAGGACAAATTGTTTTCGTAACAGATACTTGAAACTGAATGCATTTCTCATCTCATTATTTGATGTTACTGTACAAATATACATTTACAAGCTCTACATAAAAGGAAATCCCCAAAACTTAGGACTAAAAAATCTGAGCTATGAATCTAAATCAAATCACCGAAGAAATGGGAAAATAAATCAACACTGTTAATGAGGAATTGATTTCCGTCTTTATTTTAAATAATTTAATGAATAGGTTAGATAAATTAGGCAATGGAATATTTTCCATTATGAGTTGTAATTATCTGTAATTACTCATACTATTATTTATAGATGGTATCAATCTGGTTGATCAAATCGTGTCGTCTTTGTTGCAATTGTAATTATTTTCTCGTTCTTGTTTTGGCTCTTGTTGACCTTTGAGGTTGTGATTCATGGTTGAGTTCCAATTTTGTTCTCACTCTACTTGATCCTGGTTCTGTACTCTCGCTGTTGCTCAATTGTTGTTCTGGATTCTCATTGCTGTGTAAACCCGATTATTTCGTTCTCGCTGCTGCTCCTTGATCATGATTCTGTGTTTCGTTCTTGTGATTTTTGCTTCCATGATTTCTTGGTTGTGATTCTGCTTCTGTGATTTTGGGATTTCGATTCTGGTCGCAAGTCAACAGTTTTGTTGGTGTTGTTGGATGACACACTTGTGGGCTTTTTTTCCCGTAGATGACCAGTTTTGAAGTTTTTCGTTCTCTTTGGCAAGTTTGTTGGTCAACACCTTGTGAAGGATTGTTTTCAGTCAAAGCAATTCCATAGCTTATCTTTCTGCCATCATGACAACTTCAGATAAAAATAATTTCTGTGTCTGCCTCACTGGCAAAGAGTTACGCCCCGCTTGGAAATTTTAGTTCAAGATGTATGTCCGAGGGAAAGGACTATGGAGTCACTTAGATGAAGTTTCTAAGGCATCAGAGAAATTGTTTTATATAAGTGGGAAGTCAAAGATGCTCAAATTATTTCTTGGATTCTCACCACTATTGGTTTCCAGATGATCAATAATTTGTGTTTTTTTAGGACGGCTCAAGAAATGTGGAATTATTTGATACGTATATAAAACCAAAATAATACAGCCAAACATTTTCGATTGGAGTTGGAGATAGCCAATTACAAAAAAGTTAATTTGTATATTCAACAGTATTATTTTAGATTTTTAAATTTATGGATCGAACACTCTATCATATTATATGTTGTTATTCCTACAACTTGACCCTCGGCTATTCAACTGTATAAGAGCACATGTTGCATATCAATTTCTCGTGATATTGGACAGGTCCGATGCACCGTTTATTGGTGTCATAGACTTATTGGACAGCCGAGAGTGAAGTTTTGAGAACAACAACATATAATATTGCAGTGTTAGGTCCACAAATTTAAAAAATCAGACTAATACTCTTCAACGGAAAAATTACCTTGTTTGTAATTGGCTATCTCCAACTCTAATGGTTGTATTATCTTGGTTGTAAACGCGCATTTCACATTTCTTGAGCTGTGAAGAAAGAGCACATATTATTGATCATATGGAGATCAGTAGTACTGAGAATACAAGAGATAATTTGAGTATCTTTGACTTTTCCACGTATCTAAAGCAACTTTCTCTGCCGGTGCCTTAGAAACTTCATCTAGGCGAATCCATAAATTGAAATTCCCAAAAGGCATAATTGTTACCTGGGAAACGAACACAAAGGTTGTCTTTCACACTGTAAACATGTTAGTATAGCAAGCAGCAACAAATACCAAATAGTAAGCAAGTACACGTGCAGCAAAGAGAATAAATACCCATGCAACAAATAGAAAGCAGCAAGAAACCAAAAAAGAACAAGGATACTGCGATCAGATCCACGACCAGTCACAAAGTGAGAAGCCAATAAACCACAAGCCCTACAGCCAATAGCACGCAAGTCAGAACCACAACCTGTGCAGAAAATAGCAAGCAACAACAAAGAAAGAGAGAAGCAAGGCCAAGCACGACGATAGGTACCACGACGATTAGAACTAGAAATGCGAATCAGAACCACAAATTCCCAAAACAGAAAAATGAAATTGCAAACTACAAAGTCACAACAGAAAATTGAAAACTCGACCAGAACCACTGTGAGTAGCAACGAGGAAAAGTGAACGCAATCGCAAAGTACGTTGCTAGGTGAAGAAAACACGATTTCAGCCAAGGAATCACAGGTTTGATCGTAAACCTACAAATACCATGTCAGCAAAATTGGTTTTTGCGCTTTTTGTCATTCTATTATTCCACTATAAATAATAGTCTCAGCATTTACGTCCATTTACAATTCTTTAGTACAAATATTATGTTGCCTTATTTGTTTAGCCTAATAAGGAAGGTAGAAATTTACAATTAAGGAAACAAATCATTCCATGATAACACAGAAGAATGATGAGCCTTACCAGAAGTGAAGCAGAGAAGAGGAATGGAAGTAGTTTTTTAGCACAAAGAAGCTTCATAGGACCTAACTCACTAAACGTTAGTTCTGGAGGAAGGTGTTTTAGCCACGAAAGTTCGCATGTTATCCATAGCACAATATTCAATCTCTATATTTGACCTTGAAACAACCATTGCTTCTTGCTTTTTCTAGATATTAGATTCCTTTGAGTAAGAACATAGTAGTCCGAAGTAGACCTCCTATCGGTAGCAATCTCCAGGACGATCTACATTTGCCTATCTAACAATCATTGTCACCCGTCTACATAAACCAACTGTTTTCCATGTGACACTATGATTTTTACAACAACATTTCAATGACTTTCACTAGGAGAGTTAACGAACTGACTTCACAAGCATAGAAAATATATCTCGTTTGGTTATGGTGAGATAATAATTTCCTCATTTCAAGTATAATAAGACATGACAATGCATATCAAAATCATGGCTACATTAACATATAAGATGCCTAATACTTTCACTAACTAGAAAAATCCCATTTTGTTTTTTTATCTTTCATTGATTGTACATGAATCAAGTAATTCTCATCTTGTTACTGGTTAGATAACATTCTAGTATATAAATTGGTTGGCTTACCTTTTTTTTCTCCTCAGTATGAATGGAATGCAAGGACACAAGTGACTATGTGGTATGATACAAATGAAACTACTCAGAGCAAGCTCCACGATTACGGTAAAACACATCATTGAACTTTGTTACGCCTGTTTCATTCTTGATTTTAGTTTTGACGATTTCTTTTTACTCATGGTTTCTGATTAGCAAACAAATTTTGGAGTGGGATACTGGAAAATTACTATCTCCCACGAGCTTCAACCTATTTTAGTCATTTATCAGAAAGCTTGAGACAGAATGAGAAGTTCAAGTTGATTGAGTGGCGAAAACAATGGATTTCAATTTCGAACAAATGGCAGGAAGGTAATGAGCTATATCCAGTCAAGGCCAAAGGAGACGCCCTAACAATCGCGCAATCTCTCTATGAAAAGTATTTTGCATAAAAATAGTAAAGTTGTAGATTTTCAATGCACATAACTATTGACATTATTCCATATCTTTGATACACAAGTAATTCCAAGCTCCTTCATATGTTAAAGCACTGATTGTTATGTTCCTGTAACATTTGCAATTATGCTGCCAATGGTTGGTTGTGGTAATGACATTATCTGACGGATTGAAATTTCAGTTAAAAGTATACTCAAGAAATTATATGCATTCATTATAAGGATTGTTTGTGGTAAATGTTAAAAAATATTGCCTGAATTTTATTTATTTGATTCCATTCCTCTTCTCTTTTTGGAGCATCATCCATTTTTTTTCCGCTTCATTTGGAGCTTCATCTTTGTTCAAAAATGATGCTGTCACTTGTGATCTCTTCCAAATTTTATTTCATTAGACCCATGACAACTACAAGTACAACCTTAATTAACTTCCACTGTGCCACAAAAAACAAGATGTTATAAGTTAAAAGAGTTTTTTGTTATAAAAAATATTATTATTATTATTATTATTATTATTATTTTACATTGAGAAATAAATTTCTAATAAATCAACTCCTTAAATGTATTTTTTGACAAAGATTTGCAATTTGTTTCGAAACATAAATATCAACTGTCTTATGAGTATCATTAGGATGCTAATAGGATGAACATTAGATATGACAGAGCACTAAAATCATGTAAAATAATATCGACTTGATATTTCAAAATTCTTGTTTGAAAAAGTTTGAAATGCACTAAAATAAAAACAAAATCAATCAAAAGATACATTGAACACGTAGGAAAAGTCATGTATTTGCACAAACACATGTTTGGAAAAAAAAAAGAATAAAACCAAAAGCAAATAAATAACAGATATTTTCATTATCAAAAACAAAACGTTTGATATTTTCATGCCGCCAACATTTGTCCTCATTAGCCACATGTGTGGTTATAATCACATTAGATATTACCATCAAACAGATGATCTTATTATTATAGTAAAAAAAAGCATAGTCTATAGTTTAACTATAACACAATTTCAATTCAATGGCTATCTCTTGTTACACCTTCATCACTCCTTCTACACCCTCTCTTTCTCTTCACATCCATAGTTCAACACATCTTCCCCATAGAGTTTCTTATACAAATGCTTCTTTAAGTTCTTCATCTTCCTCCAATGATTCCAAAGCACCATCATCATCACTGAGTGTGCCTTCTTCAACTACATCAACTCCTTATGTTGAATCTAGGCCACCTGAGCCTGCCTTTAACTATGCATATGCCAACTCCAATGGCAACCCACTTGTTAGGATGGTTCGAAATATCGAGTCTACCATCGAAAGGGTATTTTTGTCATTTAACTTTTTTATTTATAATTTATATGATGATATGAATATATAGAAAATATATATTTTTTGATTTATGCAAATATATCAATTTTCATTTTTTTCAGTTTCATAAAAGTGTTTGTTTCATTTTAGTATAGAAAATGATATATTGTTCTAGTTCCATTAATATTTGTTAGTGTTTAAATTAGTCGTTGAATGGTCTACATATCATGTACTACATTCCATATGGCCTACATAACTGTATAGACCAGACTCGAGACAATGAAGACAAAAAGTAAAATTTCCTGTTTTAAAGACCACGAAAGGATTAAAATCAAATAATTTTTTTATAGTGACTATATTTCTGCTAGGAAGAAATTATATTTATTTTAGGCTTAATTACAATTTTAGTCTTTCTATTGTTACTGATTCATGAAATTGGTCATTTTATTTTAAAAGTCGACAGTTTATGTCTTGTCTTTTGATTTTTTAACTAAAAAATGATGATGTGATAGATTTTAAATAATGTGACATATAATACAATAATGTAATATGATCAACACCCATGAAATTAGAATAAAACGCACTAAAAATTTAGCTTTTAATTTCATTTTTTTTTATATTTTTAATTTAATTAATGACATATGAATAATAAATGCATCTAGATGGTTCTATATCAAAGATTTGTATGTCACGTTATTAAAAATATGTCAATTCCATACTTTTTTAATTAAAAAATTAGAGGGAGAGATTAAAACCGTCGACTTTTAAAATAGAGGGGTCATTTCCGTAAATTGGTAATAACAGAGGAATTAAAACTGCCATTAAGCTGTTCCTTTATTATCATTAGGTTTGATTGCAGTTTTGGTCCTTCTATTTTAACTAATTCACGGAATTGGTTCCCCTATTTTAAAAGTCGACATTATTAGTCTCTCCCTTAGATTTTTGAACTAAAAAGATGATGATTTGATATATTTTAAATGATGTGTTATATGATTTCATGATATAGAACTCATCTAGATGCATCAATTATTCATGTCATTAATTAAATTATAAAAATAAAAAAATTGAAGTCGAAAGTTAAGCTTTTATAGGGTTTTATTGCAATTAATCATTCTATATCATTGTATAATATGTCACATTATTTAAAACATATTATATCGCCGTTTCATAGTTAAAAACTCAGCATGAGGACCAAACTATATGATTTTAAAATAAAGAGACCGAATTCGTGAATTGATCAAAATAAAAGAACTAAAACTGTAATTAAACATTATAATAATAACGGTAACTTTTTATTTTAGTAACTTGTACTTTTTTTATGTGTAAATTTATTTCATCAACGGACAAAAAAAAACTTGTGGTCTTTATTTTACTAATACCAAAGTTATAAAAAAGAAAATGAAGGGTCCCTGATATTGTGGACGATGTGGTCTCATTGAGTTATATAATATATATTCTATTGGACATAAAATTTCAAATTTAAAAAAAAGGTAATATCAAAATAATAATATAGGAATAGATTTAATTTGGAAGTGGTTAAAGAATTGAAAAATGTATGTGAAGGATTGCTTGCTATGTGAAAATCTTTAAGCAGAATGAGTTAATTATCAGAACAGAACAGAAACCTTTGTAATTTGACAAGAATAAAGAAATAAATTTACGCTGATGCCAAAATAAGCTTTACTGTGATCAAAGTATTTTGGAACATGAGAAACTTACATATGTTTTTATCATATGAATTAATTTATTTCATTTTCAATATTTTATACAAAGTGATGTACATTATTAATTAGTATTCATTCCATTTTCTAATTAAAATATTTTTGGTTGTGTTGATCTTGATCAGGTCATTTTCGACTTCCGTTTCTTTGCACTCCTTGCTGTTGGAGGTTCCTTGGCTGGCTCACTCCTCTGCTTTCTAAATGTATGTATTGTATCAATCGAGTTCTTCTGACATAAGCATTTGTTATACTGTTCAGAAGACTTATGCAAACTGTTTATGAAATGTCTATAAATTGTTTTTATGATGGTCTTATCTCTATAAGCTTTCCAAGATAGTTTATGAAAATAGTTTTACTTTATTTTATCTTTTGTTATAGAAATAACTTATCCATAAACATTTATATGAAAAGTATTGATGTTATAAACACTTAATTAAGTGGTTTATCGGAATAGATATATTTTGTTGTTCTATACTCTATAGTAGGTAGTTTTATCTTGCATTTACATGCGAATGGATTCTTTCATGTTGAAATTTCACGTGATCTTGTCACATGAAAATTTTGTAGTCACGTGAGAATAATAATTTTAAAGATACAAATTTTCATGTGACAAGGTCAAGTAAAGTTTTAACATGAGAGAATTGATAATTCATTTTCCCCTTTAACATAGTTAATGATTCTGTTTGGATTTAATTAAGTGTTATAGTATAAATTCATTTCATATAAATCATAAATTAAAGATTATTTTTGTAACAAAAGATAAAAAAGTTAAACTGGAACATGTTATAAACTATTTAAGTAAGGTTTCTAAAAAATTATTAAAAAAAACTCAAATAAACCAATCCAAATAATCTAAACCAATCCAAATAATCCCTAGCAGTACCCGTGACTTATTAATATTGGGGAAACTATGAAGTGATTTCTCTAATTTTCTGTTATTGAATTCCCTCAATGATAATTCTACCTTTGCTTCGGATGGTTTTCTGATAAGTGTTGATGAAACAATATAGCTAATGTCATATTAATAATATCTTAAATTATTTTAGGGTTGTGTGTATATTGTTGACGCATACAAAGTCTATTGGTCCAGCTGTGTCAAAGGAGTTCACACTGGAAAGATGGTTCTGAGGCTAGTTGAAGCAATTGGTAACTTATCATTTATACTATATACTCTAACTAATTAGACCAAGAAAATATTAAAGAAAAATTAAATCAAAAATAGGAAAGTTAATTATTATAATTTTTTTTTTAATGTTATCAAATGTCTGTTATGCTGAGATAATATTATTTTCCATCATTATCAGAAAGAACACTCTAAATCATCTATAACATGCAAATAGCATTTCTTTTCATGTTTACATTTGAAAGTTTTAGGATCCATCTACTCTATGAAAACATTTTCATTTCTAGATAGCATTTCATCTTCTCTAAATCAAAATGATTCATGAGAGTCTCACGTCTTCTTATTAGTAAGTTAAAATGACTGCATATTTTAGAATAGAAAACGAAAACAAAAAATATTTTCACATAGTAAATAGGTCAACTTTACTTCCATTTAGTTTCTTTGGAAGTTTTAAGTTAAAATGAATGAAACTTGCTTCTGCAGATGTTTATCTTGCTGGTACTGTTATGTTGATTTTTGGTATGGGCTTATATGGATTGTTCATCAGCAACACACCTCCCGATGTATCGCCTGCCGTCGATCGTGCTCTTAAAGGATCATCTCTCTTTGGAATGTTCGCTTTGAAGGTAATCATAGAAAATATTTCTGATATATTTTAAAGTTGTAAATAGAGTACAGACACTAATTCGTTCATATAGATTATTCTAAACCTAACGAATTTGATTAATGGATCGGATACAATTATTACATATAATGAAGATCCTCCAGTTATGAAAAACTCTTATCGGTTACTCTATTTCATAACTCTTTATAGATATTTAATTTTATCGATCTAACAGTTGTATTATCTTAACGAACTTGTATATGATGTCTCCTTTTCAGGAGAGGCCTAAGTGGATGAAAATAAGCTCACTTGATGAATTGAAGACAAAAGTTGGACACGTTATTGTAATGATTCTTCTTGTAAAAATGTTTGAGAGGAGCAAAATGGTTGTCATTGCCACAGGATTGGATTTACTTAGTTATTCAGTTTGTATTTTCTTATCATCTGCTTCTTTGTATATCCTTCATAATCTGCATAAGCAAGATTAAAATGTAGTAAGCATTGTCAAATTCTCAATTCATATTTGTAAGTGAACACTCATATGATCAAGAATATTATTACCATTGAAATCTTCTATTCATTATCCACCTGATGTCACTAGTATACAAATTCGAAATTTTGCAGTAGACTATACATATTTTCTTTTTTTTTCTTTTTCTTATGTACACACCCCACTAAAATACTATAATTCTATGGTGGAACACCTTCATAGGTAGTCTATTGTGAATCGGTTGCTTAAAAAGTCATTTGAAATTCTAATGACGATCAATGATATTTCTTGAAAGTATAAATTAACGGTTATCTTGTCTTAATGACTGTGACGAAAGTCTCATTGATGTTTGTTCAACGAGTTGAATTGTGAGGAAAACATTCATTTTTTTTTAATCAAATTAACAATGATTGAGTCACTATTTCAACTCTAAAGATTAGAAGGACTGTTAACTGATATTTTCTAAAAGTGTTGTTGGTCATAGAATTTCGTGTGACTTTCAAACACTAGTCTAAGATACACCATAGCATCAGCCAATAATTGAAATATCTAAACTTTTTTAATTTTAAAATATTATTTAAAGATATTAATAGCAAATAATTGAAAGAAGTGGACCTCAATTAAATCACATGCACATTATTATTCTTGAACGACTGTGTGGTTGTGCCAGGTCTTTGTTTTTGGCCCTTGCACTAATATCAATTATCAAATTAACTTTTTCAATATCAGTTTTCATAATTTGCTTTGGATTTATGAGTTTTAATCATCAAGAAATAATTTATAAAATCAAATTAGAAAACTGTTGCAAGCATATTTTTCTTAGAAAATTCTCTCTTGCTTTTTCATTTAAGTTTGAAACTCTAAAATTCTCTTTTCCATTACATGTAAGACGACTTTGACAGAAAATTCATATTTTAATTTCTTACCTAAAGTTTAAAATTTTATACAATATATGTTATTTTGAAGAGTTGATTTTATAGAAGTTCACGATCGATCTTCTTTGTTCTAAAGGTGTATACGGTGACATGAT
>NC_021164.2:23534959-23553052 GCF_000331145.2 Cicer arietinum | reverse complement strand
TATATATATATATATATTATACTAATGCCGATTAATTTACCGTCTCAATTATGAGAACAGAAAAAACCTTAAGTTTCTAATTTTAAAAAGCAATATCCATCATTGTATATCGTTTCGAACAATTTTCAAATACTAATCCACAATTGACCCACATTAAAAAGTCCAGCTTATAATTTATCTTCAAAGATGGCAATTGCTTTTAAGTATACAAATTTTCTTACTAGCTTCCTAATTTTGTTTCTAACAAAACAAACAAGCCCTTAACACTATTCATTCACATATGAACCTTCTTTAGTCTTCCTTTACTCTATGCATTGCAAACCATCCAAAAAAAAAAAACTAGTACTAATCCATAGCATTGCGCCTCAAATCAGCGCATTGCGTCTGTCGCGACCTAAAATGTCGAGTGTTTCTCGAATTCAATAGAGTCGCCATCAAAATTTATTTTAAAATAGAAAAAATATTGAGAAATCTTTAAAAATAAAAAATAAAAAAAATAGACTTTAAAAACAAGATAACCTAATTTTAGACAAAAATAAAAAAATAGTGATTTTTGTTCTCAATTTATAGACTTAAATGATGAATCTGTGTATTTATGACATAAAATAGAGTTCTGAATTTTTCATTGTTTTGCAGTAAAAATTAAACAACCTCATATAATAAGGAAATAAGTGATTGATCTTTTTGATTGAATCATCAAATGGTGAAATGGTGAAGATAATAACCTTATTAGGCTAAAAATAAAAATACAAATAGGGGAGGGATTGCTTTGCAGCAGCGAGGTGGGAAGGACAAATAGCAAAGGAGGAAAATAAAAATTAAAGGGAAAGCAGGTATGCAAGAGGAAAGCAAAAAAAGAGACAAAGTCAGGCGCATGAACATTTTTTTTTTCTATTTACTTATTTTAATTTTGATGATAAATGTAAATATATAATGTAACAAAAACTCATAATTGGATCAGATTTAAAATGACAATTTTGTTTATTTAATAATAATAAGTGTAAAAATTTTATTAAACATATTATTACTTTTTTTTGGAATTATTTTTAATTGGTCGGACAAAATTGAGGTGCTACAACGTCCAAACCGGCTAGCAATGCATTTACACATGTTTTTAGTTTCATCTTTCTCATATGTAGTTTCATCTTCTTCATTGTTATTATGTTCTTAATCATGAACTAACTTTCCCATTGATTAAGGATTAGATGAGTATCCTTGAACCTATGTAATTTTTGTTTTCTTATGCTATTTACGCAATTAACACGAGTTTGATTATTCATATATTTTTTATCTTAATGTTTTTTTGTGCTTGATCACCATAGAATTGAATCTATGAATTATTTCATTATTGAAAAATAGGCTACAATCACATGAACCAAAATATTATTGAGGTAAAAACTTTTTTGATATATGTTTTAATGACAACAAATATTATGAAATAACGTTTAAGTTTTATGAATATTGATATGATGATTGCACTTGAGTTTTATTTAAGAAATATGTATCATATAGATGGACAAGCAAGAAGCCATTCAAATCAACAAGTACATAAGTATCTATTCAATGATGAAAGAATCAAAGTAGCGTCAATAGATTAGTCCATGGAGATATGAGAAGGAAATATTCCAAATAGGTTTATGAACTCATGAGAATCAAACAAGTCAAAAGTTATCTCAAGAATCAGAAGCAACAAGTGTTCAGATTGTTATGTACCAAAAAATAAGGAGAATGATCAAAATTATCATTTAATAGCTTGGGAAATATGTCGAACGGATATATTATAGAGTCAACCATATATGAAAATAAATAAAGAAATCAAAAGAACATATTTATGAATGAATCTCAAAAGAAATATATCATATACTACATCAATCATTCAAGATAATGATTATTGCATCTCCAAGATAACATCTTCATGAAGAAAGTGTCAAATACATTCATACATGTACTAAAGTATCTCAATGATACTTGAAGAGAAAGACACAATATGTGTAACACCAACAGATATTGTAAGAAGTATTGCTTCAACAAAAGATGTTTCCTCTCATATAGAAGACAACATTCTCAATTGTTATGAAAGAATGCTCTTATGATGAACACGTTCATTGCACTCATAAATACTCATATCAGTTTAGCAAAATGACAAGAATCAACTTTGAAGAAGAAATCATTTCAAGATTGAGTCATTTATTAACTCATTTGTTAAGAGAATGATTGAATAATTGACAAAATGAATCTTTTAGGAAGAGCAACATGAAGTAAATCAATTGCCATTTTGCACATAGGTTTTCCAACATTTAATTAGCAATTAAAAGTCAAGATTTGAAGGCCTACTTGCAAAAACAAATATGCAGAATGTTATGTAGATTGATCTGCAAAATGATATATAGATTGATGATATAATGATTGCAGAACATTTTGGTTGTCTTAAACAAAAGACAAGAAACAAATGTATCAGTTTTGGGATCATTAAAAGATTGTACTAGATTAATATCATTCGCACATGGGCCACCCAAAAGTAATCAAGTCTCAAGAAGTCAAATAGTGAAGGTCCACTTACAAAAAACAAATGCAGATTGATCTTCCGTTTTGATTTCCAAATTGATATGTTGGAAGCAAGTACAAAGCACTCAAGTGCACTACAAAATAATTGTTTGACATGACATATGTGCATGCTTCTAACTCAATTCTATCCCAACGGATATATTCAGCCTTTGCGCCCAAGTTTTCCTCAAAACTTAAAGTAGAACGTTTTGGGTTTGAAGAAGAACATTTTGGACAAACTTGCAAATAAGAAGATTGTTTCAAAGAAAGCAACTAACAGTTGACAAGACTATTCCAATAGCTATATTCAAATTAAACTAAACATTTTAAGCATTTATTCTTCTATAAAATAAAGGTCAATTAGAAGATGAAGACAATAGTTCAATTTGCAATTTACCAACGTTTGTTCAAGTAAGCACAAGTAAAAAAACTTTTCAAGCAAACTCCAACTATCTTCACTATATATGTGGATTATCATTTACTGAGTTTGACTTTATTTAACTCAAACAAAGAGTTGAGAATCATTAGATCTGAAACACTTTTTATCATACACATTGAAATTGACTCAAGCATATTTTGTGTGTTAGATTAAGTGTGTTTGTAAAAACCAAAGGTGACAGTGAAAATCTTTTTAAGGTTGAAATGTGACTATAAAAATTATTTCTAGGTTGAAAGGTGACGATTGTAATTGATCAATGTGCGATCAAGAGAAAAAGTGCAAAGGAGAACATTCTAGTTCTGAAGCACATAGTGAAAATCTTACGGTTATGAAGACTAGACTAACCCGAGTTCGGTGAACCAATATACTTTTTGTGTGTGATCTTTCTATCCATTATCCTTAATTATTTCCACGTACAGATCACACTTCACTATCATTGTTTTTATTTACAACTTCTTAATTTCATATAAACTATGCGGAACTTTATGGTCAGTTAAGAGCTTACTAATCAACTATTGACTACCAAGTTTAATCTTGAGTAAAACATCAATTAAAGTGCAGGAACTAAATTTTAAAAAAAAAAGTCACAATTCAAATTTTCCTATAAACTATGCAGAACTTTCTGGTCAGTTAAGAGCTTACAAATCAACTATTGATTACTAAGTTTAATCTTGAGTAAAACATCAATTAAAGTGCAGAAACTAAGGTCACAATTCAAACTTTCCTATAAACTATGTAGAACTTTCTGGTCAGTTAAGAGCTTACTAATCAACTATTGATTACCAAGTTTAATCTTGAGTAAAACATCAATTAAAGTGCATGAACTAAATTTTGAAAAAGGTCACAATTCAAACCAGCCATTTCTTGTGACTATTCTTTCCCTTTCAAACATATGTTCATATTTTAATATTATTATAGGAATATAAAATATAAACATGTGTTTAAGAAATTAAAGTTTGTACATGCTTTGAGTAACAAGCCTGATCACCTAAAGAATTAGGATTCATTGTCATAAAAAATGGATTTTGAGCCAAGGAATTGGTCTTAGTCTAGTTTGTTAATTTGATGTAATCAAATAAATTAGATTCTTAAAATAATAAATCAATAAGTACATGGTGAAAAGAAGGTGATTCGAGTTCCTAATCATTTTTCTCTTAATGAATTTTCTCTATTTAATTTTACATTTGTCTGAAACTATCAACCAACTTATAAACCTTTTGCTACCTAAGTGTTACGACGTTGTTGCGTTATCAAATTAATAACAATTCATGTGAGGACGATTTTACTTATCATTATTATTAGTTGAACAATTTGGTACACTTGCCAAAGAGTTGTGCAGGCATCTGAGTGTAGAGTTGTTGTCCTCGTTGCAACAACGGCTCACTCTACAGTTGACGTGATTACTTTTTGAGTTATGTAATCCATTAAAAAAACAACTAGCAGCCACTTTGCAATTTGGGAGGATATGGAAGTGTAGGAATAACAAATTGTGGAACCATGTCGTGGAGCTCAACGAGTTGGTCCACAGGCGTGCATTTGAGTTGTTGAAAGAATCATTTATCGAGCAACATTCTTAGACATAGAAGCTGCAACATCACAAGCAACAGACACATATGCAATAGATATTGGGCGTTGTAAACAACAATGATGTCGTTTGGAAGAAGCCGGCATCAGGATGATATAAGTGTAACGTCAATGCCTCGTTTTTGCATAGACTAAACAAAGGTCACTTTTAAGTTCTCTAACTTGTGCTTAAATGCATTTAATTTATTAAAGGAATATTTAATTAGTGTTCCTATTGTTGCTTCCCCTAATTAGACTATTCCTTTTGAGTTAAGGTGTGATGCTAGTGACACTGTCCTAGAGGCAGTTTTGGGGCAGAGAAAGGTTAAGATATTCTATACTATTTACTATACCAGTTGTACTCTTGATGCTGCTCAAAAAAATTATACCATCACTAAAAACAAGTTGTTAGCAATAGTGTTCGCATTTGACAAGTTTAAACATTACTTTGTTCTTTCGAAGGTTGTTTTTATATTGACCATGCAACTTTTTATTACTTGCTTGGTAAACAAGATGTCAAGCCCATGTTTATTAGATGGATTCTATTATTACAAGAATTTGACTTGGAGATTCGAGACAAGAAAAGGTCAGAAAATCTTGTAGCTGACCATCTATCGCGCCTCGACCATGGTGTATTGCAACCTTTAGACGATAGGGGGGATCAAGGATATTTTTATAGATGAAAACCTTATGACTATTTCACATGTACCATGGTACGCATATATAACCTTGAAGGTTAAGTTATCCCTCCACACTTCTCTTATCAAGAGAAGAAAAAATATTCATGTGATGCTAAACAATAATTATCGGATGATCCATACTTGTTTAAGGTATATGGAGACAAGGTAATTAGGCAGTGTGTCCATATGCATGAGGTAAGCTCTATTATAGAACATTGTCACTCTAAAGAGGTTGGTAGCCACTTTGGACCCACAACAACTGCCTTTAAGGTATTGCAATGTGGTTTTTATTGACCATCCATTTTTTAAGACGTTAATGATTTTATGAAAGATTGTGATGAATGCCAAAGGAGTGGCAATATTTCTAGGCATGGAGAGATGCCTTTTAATAACATTTTGATATGTGAAATATTTTATGTTTGGGACATTGATCTTTTGGGTCATTTTCCTAAATCTTTTTCAAACCAATATATTTTTGTAGAAGTTATTGCCTCACCAACTAATGATATTCGGGTTATGACAAAATTTTAAAAAAGCAATATGTTTACTAGATTTGGCACTCCTAGAGTTATCATAAGCGATGATGGCAGTCACTAATCAACAGTTTGATAATCTTTTGAGAAATTACGGTGTCACCCATAAGATAGCAACCCCTTATTACCCACAAACCAATGGTCAAGTAGAAATTTCTAATAGGGAATTGAAAAGAAATTTAGAGAAATTTGTTGGTACATCTAGGAACGGTTGGTCCTTAAAATTAGATGGTGCATTATGCGCATACATGACTGCCTTCAAAACCCCCATTGGTATGTCTCTTTATCGACTTGTTTTTGGTAAAACTTGTCATTTTTCAGTTGAACTATAGCATAAAGCATTTTTGGCTCTCAAATTTTTAAATTTTGATGCACAACTTGCAGGTGAAAATAGGTTGCTACAACTGGATGAATTCGATGAGCTTCATCTTAAAACTTATGAAAATTCCAAATTGTATAAGGAGGGCACCAAAAACTAGCATGTTAAACCAAAATTTTTAACTCACGTTTGCGTTTTTTCTAGGAAAGTTACACTCAAAGTGGTATGGACCCTACACTGTGTCTCAAATCTTTCCATCAGGGTCTCTTGAAGGCACAAAAGATGATGGTAGTGCCTTTTAAGTTCAATGGCCAACGCGCTAAGCGTTATGAGGAAAGACTTCTTCAAGTGAAGTATGTTATTCTCCTCAAGAATGGATTTGCATTTTCACTAATCGTCAGACTCAAGACATTAAACAATCGCTTCGCATGAGGCAAATTGTATTTACTTTTTATTTTATTCTAATCAGAATTTATTATTGTGTGTGTGTGTGTGCGCGTGCGTGCGTACGTGCGTGTGTGTGTGAGAGAATGAAGAATTTTGTTGTTGTTGAGATAATGCCTTGAAAGGACTCTTGAGTAAGGCCTGTTGATGAATATGTTGTTAGGACTAGGTTGAAACTTTAAAATTAAGTTTGCTAGGATATAAATGTTCCTTAGTTTTGACACAAGAATTTTCTATTGTGAATAAGTTTATGTGTCATGAGATGGACCAAAATTAAAACAGTTAAGCTTAATTTGAAGTAAACTAAATCCTTAACATAGGGCAACTGATGAAAAAGACCTTCATGAACTAAGGGACAAGAAAAAGAATGAATTGGCAACTTAGTCTAAAGAATTAAAAATATAATAATTAGCATCTCACTGATTAGTCTGGGGGTTACTCACACTAGTAGTCAGGTGAAAGGTGAGGTGGAGTGTTATTCCACTTAGTAGTTTGGGAAATGGTAATAAATTTTTTTAAAAAAAAATGTATAAATAAAATATTGAGTTGTCTAGTTAATTCAAAGAAAAATGTACCTAGTACTTGAGAAAATAAACATATGTGTTCTATGATAAGGATGAAACTTTATGAATGAGAAGGATTAAATGAATTGATTGAAGAAAGTCTCAAGACATTGAATGCTAGGAAGCAATGAGGTTAACCACACACACACTTTGAACTCAAGGAATGCATTTTACTTAGTTGGTATATTGTTGAAGGTGTTTGATTTATAGTCTAAACAATTCCGAATGATTTTTCCTCAAATTAAAAAAATTCAATTATGATGCTCTTTATTCTTTAAATTTGTATTAGAGTGAGACTTTGCTTGGGGACAAGCAAAGGTTAAGTGATAGGGAGTTGATAAACCCATTTTTATTGGATTTTAAGAAGGTATTTATCCTCAATTTTATCTTATTTTAAAGTTTTGATTTTAACTTATTCTTATTTATTTATTTATTTATTTATTTATCGTATTTGCATAATTGATCTTGAGTTGTTAAAACATTTTAAATTGGTCAAATCTACTAAGTTTTTAGTGCAAAAATATTAAATTTAATACTCCAACTTATGAGTGCAAGAAGGAGGTTTGTTGCTAACTTCAATGAGATTGGATTTTATGATAAGAAAATATTGCAAAAGAAGTGAGAAAGTTGTTGCATAAAATTAGGATGCTCTTGCTATCATAAAAGGGAGCCACATCTAGGAGAAAAAAATTGCAGAAAGAAAAAAAGGTAAACACTTTAGAAACTTAGGAGTGCTTAGAGTTGGAGTAAAGTGTTTAAAAGTTTGGAAAAAAGTTCATACTCTTTTAGGGTTTTATATTTTTTCTCTTAATTGATGAATACTTCTATTATTTGCTTTATTTTTTTATATGTATATAGCGGTATACAATTTCAAGGGTTAGCTCGAATTCAATTGAGTCGCCACCAAAATTTATTTTAATAGGGAAAACATTGGAAAGTCTTACACATAAAAAATTGTCTTTGAAACTAAATTTAAGGTCCGAGAGTCTAGATATTAGCACCCTATGACATCCGTTAAAAAACGATTACCTATAATTACTTGTGCAAACATTTATGTTAATTTTAAAATATTTATTTCTCCATAATAATGAAATGCAAATATACTTTTTTTATAAATGTGATGCTGGAATAAAAGAGCACTCAAAATAAAGAAAAGAATAAAGTGTTAAATTAATTATTATTGTGTTTGACAAGAGTACAATCTTGCTCCAACATATTTGTAGGTGTGATGAATAAATCAAAAGTTATGTAGTTATTAGATATAAAATGTGAATTAATTGATTGCTTTTAAAAATGTATTTTGTTGTTGATAAGCAAGTTAGGTAAAAAAAAACTTATTTTGAGAAAATGAGTTTTTTTTTTGAACAATTTTTTTATTTAAAAATAAGAGTTTTAAGGCAATCAAGTTTTGAAACTAGTGCCTCAAAAACTCAAGGATCGAAAAAATGTTTCATCTAGTTAACCCATTTAAGAATATTTTTATCATTTGTATCGTAAATATGTGCTTTAAAACCACCAAGTTGAATAACCTGTGTCTTAACAATTCAAAGATAAAAAAAAAATAAAAAAGATCACATCTAAAAAGTCGATTCTAGATTAATTCATTTATAAAAAATGAGTTTTAGAACTATCAAATTTTACAACTTGTGTCTTAACAACTCAAAGATTAAAAAGATGTCACATCTAGTTAATCTTTAATAAAAGATTTATTTGTGTTTTTTTTTTAAAAAAAAAAATTCATATTTATTGAAAATTGTTGAATAAGAGAAAATGAGAGAGACATATGGTGAAACCGTGTGTTTGAACTACACAACGGAGTCTGTTTTATATAGGCTCAAGGCAATAAATACAAAAAGAAATATGGGAGATAGTATCCCTATTTACATGATATGTAATAAATATAAATATATTTTCAACACTCCCCCTCAAGTTGGAGCATATAAATCATATGCACCAAGCTTGTTACATATATAACTGATTCGAGGACCTCTCAGAGACTTAGTGAATACATCTGCCAATTGATCATTGGAATTAACAAAACTAGTGGCGATGTCGCCTGATTCGCTCTTCTCCCTTACAAAGTGACAATATATCTCAATATGCTTGGTCCTCTCATGAAAAACCGGATTAGAGGCAATGTGCAATGTTGCTTGATTATCACATATTAATGTCATTTGTGTTGCCTCTTCAAATTGAAGCTCTTTGGGTAACTGTTTCAACCAAATGAGCTCACATGTCACTAATGCCATAGCCCTGTATTCAGCTTCAGCGCTAGATCTTGCAACTACACTTTGTTTCTTACTCTTCCAAGATATTAAGTTTCCTCCAACAAGTACACAATACCCAGAAGTGGATCGCCTATCAATGGGTGAGTCTGCCCAATCGGCATCTGAATAACCAACTATCTGAGAATGTCCTCTGTTTTCATAAATTAGACCTTTTCCTTGAGCACCTTTAATGTATTTCAAGATTCGTATCACAACATCCCAATGTTCTTGACAAGGAGAGTTTAAGAATTGGCTTACCACACTGAATGCAAAAGAAATGTCTGGACGGGTGACTGTGAGGTAGTTTAATTTACCAACCAATCTTCTGTATCTCCCTGAATCTAAAAATCGCTCCCCATGATTAAGTAGAAGTTTGACATATGGATCCATAGGAGTGTCAACTGGTTTGACATTCAACAAACCTGTCTCTTCAAGAATATTCATGGCATATTATCTTTGTAAAATTAATAAGTCGTCCTTAGATTAGGCTACCTCAATACCCAAAAAGTAGCGGAGCATGCCAAGATCTTTAGTTTGAAACTGATGAGATAAATGTTGTTTCAATTGGAGTATGCCCTGTTGATCACTACCAGTCATGACAATATCATCTACATAGACAATCAAGTAAATGCACCCTTAGGTTGAGTGGCGATAAAAAAGAGAATGATCAGCTTCACTTCGAATCATGCCAAATTATTGCACTACTGTGCTAAATCTACCAAACCAAGCTCGAAGAGACTGTTTAAGACCATAGAGAGACCTCTGATGTCAACAAACCATGGTAGAGGTCTCCCCCTGAGCAACAAACCCAAGTGGTTGCTCCATATACACTTCTTCTTCAAGGTCACCAAGCAAAAAAGCACTTTTAATGTTAAGTTGATGTAGAGACCAATGTCTGATGGCTGCAATAGAAAGGAGTAGTCTAACAGAGGCCATCTTAGCCATAGGGGAGAAAGTATCACTATAATCGATGCCAAAAACTTGAGTGTACCCTTTTGCAACCAAATGAGCTTTAAAACGATCAATCTTACCATCAAGACCAACTTTCACCGTATAAAGCCAACGACATCCTACTAAAGACTTTCCAGACGGTAAAGGAACCAATTCCCATGTACCACTACTCTGAAGTGCACACATCTTGTCAATCATTGCTTGTCTCCACTTTGGGTGAGATAAAGCTTCACCTGGAGATTTAGGAATAGAAACAGAAGACAAGGAAGACAAACAAGTATAATGCATATGAGAAATACGATGGTAACTCAAGCCAATGTAATGAGGGGATAGGTTACGAGTAGGACGTATACCTTTACGAATAGCAATAGGAATATCAAGGGTCGGTTCCGATAAAGAAGGAGGTGGCGGTGAAGGAGCGTCTGGAATGACCTCGATATCATGAACATGTGTAGGGACATGTACAACCGATGGTGGTTGATGACGACGGTATGTCTGAAGAGGTTGTACAGTTGGAGGATCAACAAGAGGAGTCTCAAGTGGGACAATGGGAGGGGCCACAAGAGGTGCCTCAGGTGGGGCATACCTAATAGGCTCTAGTGGTAAAAGAGAAGGTGAAATAGACTTTGGTAGGTTCAGAGAAATAGTTGCAGACAAAGGATCAGGAAGCGACTCATAGTGTGTTACAGACTCAAAAAATGTGACATCAGCCGATATGAGATATCGTCGAAGAGTAGGAGAATAACAACGATAACTTTTTTGGGACCGATGTTAACCAAGAAAGACACATTTTAATGATCGAGCTGAAAGTTTGTCAAGACCAGGAGTGAGATTGTGGACAAAACATGTAGATCCGAAGACCTGAGGAGGAAATGAGTGAAGAGGGGTACCAGGGAAGAGGATCGAGTGAGGGACTTTGTTATCAAGAGCAGACGAAGGCATGTGATTTATAAGATAGCACGCCGTTTGAACAGCATCGCCCCAAAAGTGAGATGGTACATTACCATGAAGAAGGAGAGTACGAGTGGTTTCAATAAGGTGCCGTTTTTTTCGTTCGGCTACCCCATTTTGTTGAAGTGTATGAGCACAAGATGTTTGATGAAGAATGCCGTTAGAGGTCATAAAATTTTGAAATTGATGGGACAAATATTCACGGGCATTATCACTACACAAAGTGCGAATGGATACACCAAATTGAGTTTTAATTTCCTTATAAAATTGTTCAAAAATAGAAAATAATTCAGACCTATTTTTCATTAAAAATAACCACGTACAACGGGAAAAATCATCGATAAAGGTAACAAAATATCTAGACTCGAGTGTGGAAATAATACGAGAGGGACCCCAAACACCTGAGTGAACTAAAGCAAACGGGGAGGAAGCTCGTTTATTAGCTCGATCAGTGAAATGAGTACGAGTGCGTTTCCCTAATTGACACGACTCACAATTTAAGCTAGATAATTTGGTTAGATTAGGTACTAATTGTTGAAGTTTGGGAAGACTCGGATGACCTAACTGAGCATGTATAGTAAGAGGAGAATATGTGGTAGGGCATGTTGTTGATGGGTTTGAGAGATAATAAAGGCCATTAGACTCACATCCGACACCAATTTGTCGTCCTGATATTCGCTCTTGCAAAGTAACATTGCAATTAGTAAATGTGACAACACAGTCATGAGAACGAGTTAATCGACTGATAGAAATTAAATTAAATGGACATCCAGGCACATAAAGGAAATATTTGACTAACAGAGTAGGGAGGATTTGGACAGTGCCAATCCCTTGAGACTATGTTTGGGAACCACTGGCTGAGACTATCCTAGATAAATAACCAAATGTTGTGAGAGAGGAGAAAAGAGTCTTATTACCAGTAATGTGATCGGATGCACCAGAATCGAGAATCCATGGGCTATGAGAAGGTGAGATGCAAACAGGTGAATTACCACTTTGTGCGGCGGAAACAACGGAACTCGAGTTCTGACAATACTCTATCCACCGAAGTAAATCTTCATAAGTAGCCATAATCAATAAGTAATTACCTAAAACTAGCAGCGAAATAGGGGCAGAAGAGGGTTTTTTTTTTTTTGCGATGAATAGTGTCGCGCGATGAATAGTGACGTGTGATGAACAGTGTCGCGCGATGAACAGTGAACTGATTTGCTGAAAAAAATGAACCAAAAGCGACAAAGAAGGGGTAAACTTGAATTGAGACACGGTTTACCGAAAAAAAATCTCACCGAAGGACAGTGAGTCTCGGGGTAATCACGGTATAAATTTGTCTCTCTTAATAGGCTCTAGATACCATGTTGAATAAGAGAAAATGAGAGAGACATATGGTGAAACCGTGTGTTTGAACTACACAACGGAGTCTGTTTTATATAAGCTGAAGGCAATAAATACAAAAATAAATATGAGAGATATTATCCCTATTTACATTATATGTAATAAATATAAATATATTTTCAACAAAATGAATGCTGAAGACATGAATTATCAAATTATCAAATTAACTTTTTCAATATCACTTTTTATAATTTGCTTTGGATTTATGAGTTTTATCGTCAATGTCGCGGCCTAAAATTTCGAGTTTTCATCGAATTCAATGGAGTTGCCACCAAAATTTATTTTAAAATAGAGGAACTATTGGAAAACCCTTAAAAATGTAAAAATGGTCTTTGAAACTAGATTTTGAGTTCGGGAGTCGATTATGCATAGGAAAGGTATTGACACCTTACGACATCCGTTAAAATACGGTTACCTTTAATTAATTGTGCAAAATTATATCAACTTAAAGATATTTATTTTTCTTTATTATTAAATATGAATATAAATTGTTTTTTATAAATGTGATTTTTTGAGATAAAAGTGTGTTAAAAAATAGTAGAAAAAAAAAAGAAAGTTTTTATTAGTGTGCTTGACAAGAGTGTGATCTTGCTCATACGTATCTCCCAGTGCGATGGAGAAATCAAAGCTACGTTGTTCTTGGTAGAAAATATGAATGTGTTGATTGCTTTTAAATAAATTGTACTTTGTTAGTTAAAAAAGTTAATTTTGACGAACATAAAAAAGAAACTTGTTTGATTTGAATAATTATTTTAAAAATATGAGTTTTAAGACGATCGAGTTGTACAACTCGTGTCTCAAAACTCAAGGAGTAAAAATATGTCACATCTAATTTAACCTTCTTAAGAATATTTTATTATTTTTAAAAATAGAGTTTCAAGAAGACCAAATAGTACGACTTGTGTCTTAACAATTTCAAGATTAAAAAAAAAAAACACATATAATTAAATTTTAAAAAAAGTTGATTTTTAATCTATTCATTTATAAAATTTAATTTTAAAGCTATCAAAATATATAATTTCTATTATGCAACTCAAATATTAAAATATTATGTCATTTTTAGTTAACTTTTAATAATTTTAATTATTAATTTGTTTATAATTTTTTTTAATTTATTAATTTATTTGTGAAGATGAGATTTAGAACCACCAAGTTGTCACAATTTGTGCTCTAATAACTCGAAGATTAAAAAGATGTCACATCTAATTAACCTTACAATATTTGATTATAGTTTTATCTTTATCTTTTTTAAAATAATAAAAAAAAAATCTAATCACCCTTTCAACATTTAATATCGTTCATAAATAAAATAAATTAGGTTTATTACTAATTAATTACCTTCATTATTATTTATAAAAATATAGCTATTTTTCATGCATTAATTTCTAATTAATAGGGAAAGTACACATATGAATAAAATCACAAGCCAACTCATAACAAGTTGGCACACAAGCAAGACACGCATCACGAATCAAACTGGCATTTGGCGTAAGATAATATTTCAAAACAATAGTAGGTAAAGCGTGGCATGGCATGAGTAAAAGATTTAAATCAAAGAAAACAAAACTTTTCAAATAATAGAAATTTTGTTTCAGATACACATTTTATCAACCAAAACAACATTCATATACACAAAAAGATTTCATCTCTCAAATAAATAATCAAATATAAAGTTTGAACAGCTGTGAATGAAGAAAATACATGCCTATTCAGATATGGAAGGGCGACGGTGCTTCACGTGATATTGAAGACAGAGACTGTGGTGGTGCACCGTGGAGTTGGAATGGCGGTGAACACTTTATTTCTCTCTATTTTTTTAGTTTTTTTAATACTCTACCTAAAATTCCCTGCCCTTCTTCATTTTTGTTACTCTCAATTTATAGGGGAAACGGCTAATGTTTCTAGATCGAGTTCTGGATTTTGTATTGTTACTCAACAAAAATTAATTGGATTTTACATTGTTTTTGTAACAATTTTAAGCAAAGTATGATTTTAGGAAATAATTTTTTTTTGGCTTCCTATGTGTTACAAGTAATCTCTTTATTAAGTTACAAAGTAAATCAAATTAGTGAAATAACCAGTTTATAACAGGGATCTTAATAAGACAAAAAAGATAAAAGAGTAACATATATGCAAGGAAACATGTTTACATAGAAAAAAAATTGTTTTGGTGTTTGACAGGAAAGAGGCCTAAAATGAAGAAGAAGAAGAAAGGTTGGCTGACAATAAAGACAATCTGGCTGTACTTTGTGGATTTGCAATCCAAATAATGAAAAGTAAAAACAAAATTAGAATTGTATTGTTTTATTTTTGTTTTAAATTTGGTATATATTTAAATTTGAATGGTAAAATACTAAATTTTTTTAAATTTTCGATAACAACGGCAAAATAATTTTTAATTACTGGTACAAAATTGAGATACTACAGCTGCCCCTATTTAATTATATTTTACGTGGTAAAAAGATAATTAAATATAAGGACCTAAATTTTGTAAGTGTGAAAGTAAATTAATTTCAAATGTAGGAGAAATAGTAAAATAGTTTTACATGTAAAAAAAAGTTGATGATTTGCAAGATGAAAAAAATGTAAAATAATGTTGGTGATTGGCAAAAATAATTAAATAAATAAAATATATAAAAAAATGACTAAGATCAATGGTTTAGCGACGTAAATTAAAAGTATGATGTCTTCGGGTTGGTTATCGAGTGTTGATCACATAGATAAAATGATTGTCATGGTCGTCTTCGGTTGGTTACCGATGCGTTCATCGACGTAGATAAAATGATCGTCATGATCGTCATGATCGTCTTTGGTTGGTTACCGATGCGTTGATCGACATAGATAAAATGATCGTCTTCGGGTTGGTTACCGATGCGTTGATCGGTAAAATGATCGTCTTCGGATTGATTACCGATGCGTTGATCAGTAAAATGATCGTCTTCGGATTGATTACCGATGCGTTGATGATCGACATAAACAATGTGTAACATGATCGTCTTCGGGTTGGTTACCGATTCGTTGATCGGTAAAATGATTGTCTTCGGATTGATTACCGATGCGTTGATCGACATAAACAATGTGTAACATGATCGTCTTCGGGTTGGTTACCGATGCGTAGATCGATATAAATAAAATGACGACTACAACCAAACATGAGTTTAAAGTGTAGAATGTAAATAAAAAAAGATAAGTTTGTTTTATTTTTATTTTTAAAAGGAAACATGTATATGGTAATTGCAATGCAAACGTAAAATGAATAATGTGACACAAAAGTTGTTGAATATAAATAAAATATACACATAAGATATGCATGATATAAGGAGTTGTTGAGTATATGTAAAATTTGAGTGAAAATTCATAAATCATGTGTGAGTATTTAAAACATATAAGATGCATGCAATGAAGATAAATTCTTTTTAATTAATTTTTTATATATTATTTTTTTTATTGTTTTTTTTTTTTGTTCCCCGATCCTCATGCGACTTTATACACTTATAAGATTCAATGGATCAACGGCGATAACAATCGTTCTTTACATGATGACTCTAGTATATCTTGTGTAATCACTTTTTCTTGAGGCCAATCAAATGTGTATTATTTAAAATGCTTACCCTTCATCATTTTTTTTTATACACCCATATATCTCGAGCTCCCATGTATATATTTTCAAGTGTCAAAATATTTAAGATTTTTTTATTTTATATTTTCACATATTTCCAATTCCAATATTTATTATCATAAAATAACATTTTAAAATACTAGAACAAATCAATCATGAAACTGAATTAATTTAGAAACAGTGTAAGGTACAACATCAAATGACAACATTGGAAAATGTACATTCCTTACATTGAAAACAAAACTAATGAGACAAGGATTACAATGTGGTGAATGCGCTTAACTTTAGTTGGAGAGATAAAAAACGCTAGTCATTCTTGTAATTTAGAACTTCTAAGAATAATAACTGCCCCAACTTGAAACGCTTGATTCTTTTGTTATCCTTAACTTTTGCATGGACTGCTCTTCCAAGTTTTCAATCCATCGGGATGCTCTAATTTTTGCCTAGGTCGCCTTTTCAGGTTTTCAACCTAGCGAGCCCAATTTTCTATTTTTTTTTATGCATAATATTTCTTGACTGCATTTGAGTTTACTGGAAGTGGAAGCTCATCTCCATCCATTTCTGCGAGTATTAGAGCTCCCCCAGAGAAAGCTTTTTTCACAACATATGGTCCTTCGTAGTTCGGAGTCCACTTTCCTCGAGAATCCTTTTTTATGGGCAATATTTTCTTTAACACTATGTCTCCTTCTCGAAACTCTCGAGGACAAACTTTTTTCTCATAAGCTTTTTTGAGTCTTTTTTGATATAACTGACCATGACACAAAGCTATCATTCTTTTTTCTTCTATGAGATTCAATTGATCATATCTGATTGAACCCACTATGCCTCCTGTAGTTTTGTTTCCATCAAGACTCTGATCGAGGGAATTTCAACTTCGATGGGAAGTACCGCTTCCATTCCACACACCAACGAGAAATGAGTTGCCCCTGTTGAGGTACGAACAGAGGTTCTATAGCCATGTAATGCAAAGGGAAGCATTTCATGCCAATCCTTATATGTCTCCACCATCTTTTGTATAATCTTCTTGATATTTTTATTTGCTACTTCTACAGCCCCATTCATTTTCGGACGATATGGAAAAGAATTATGGTGCTGAATTTTGAAACTATCACATAACTCTTTCATCATTTTGTTGTTCAGATTAGTCGCGTTGTCAGTGATTATCTTATTTGGCAAGCCATATCGATAAATCAATTCTCTTTTGATATATTTGACAACCACACTTCTCGTCACATTGGCATAAGAAACAACTTCAACCTATTTTGTGAAATAATCAATAGCTACTACGATAAACCGATGTCCACTTGAAGCCTTATGTAAGACCCATAATTTTAAAGTACCCTTTATGTATTTTTGGTGTATTTTGGATTTTGGCTCGGAGACTTTTTAGCCAAAGTTAATAATATTTTGGAGTTTTTATAATCAAAAAGATATTTTGATGCCGATTAGAATTTCCCGTCGATAAATAAATTGAATTAAGTGCGGTGAATCCTTTACGGAGAATTTAATGCGTTGCGGGTGAAATGGTAATTTAACAAATATCTAGATATTTGAGATATTTGTTAAGTTATATTTATTATATAGATATGTTTGTTTGGAGGGAAACAGAAAGGAAAACTAGCAGGAAGGAAAAGGAAAAGAAAAGAATATAAAAAGGAAAGAAGGAAAAAGGAAGAAAGGAAAAAACAAAGGAAAGAAAAAGAAAGGAAGGAAAATCCGATTTTCCATCTTCTTCCTCTGCTACCCGCGACCCATTTTTCCCTCCTTCTCCCATTTTCATTTTCGTTGCTTTCTTTTCTTCAAAACTAGTAACCCAAGGTTGGGTGAG
>NC_021164.2:23514029-23534842 GCF_000331145.2 Cicer arietinum | reverse complement strand
GCTAGGGGACCAATTTGGAGGCGACGTTGCGAGCGAAGATTTTACCGGTTTTACTCGCGGTACCGGAAACCCACGTTAAAGCTAACGTTAAGGTAAGGGCTCCTTCCAAACTTCTAGTTTGCATTAGGGACTTATCTGTGGTTGTGTGAGAAGGAATTTGTTAGGGTTGAATGTAACGAGTTGAGGAAAAATGAATTTAAAGTCACTTGTGTATGATTATGAGTAAATGAAGTCTGATGAACTTGGGTGTTATGTTGTGTTGATTTGTGTTCGTCGTATTTGGCGTATTCATACTTGATGTTTATTGATTGATGTGTTTTGGTGTGAATTATGGATTGAATGTGAGAGTATATTTGAGTTTGTTTCTGTGGAATTTGAAAACCATTAGAGTTAAACGAGTATTAAAAATGGGGAATCTTTTAATACCTCGGTTTACTTAATGTGCGTTTGGGGAAAAATTGTTTAAGTTAACTGGATGTTAAGAATGGGGAATCTCTTAATGTCTTGTTTACTGAATGTTTTGTGTGGAAATCGTTTAAGTCAAAAGTATATTAAGAATGGGGAATCTCTTAATGACTTATTTATTTAATGTTGTTTTGAAAATCGTTTAAGTTAATTGGGCGTTAAGAATGGGGAATCTCTTAATGTCTTGTTTACTGAATGTTTTGTGTGGAAATCGTTTAAGTCAAAAGTATATTAAGAATGGGGAATCTCTTAATATGTCTGTTTGCTTAACGTTTTGTTTTGAAAATCATTAAGATAAATCAGTATTAAGAATGGGGAATCTCTTAATGACTTATTTATTTAATGTTGTTTTGAAAATCGTTTAAGTTAACTGGGCGTTAAGAATGGGGAATCTCTTAATGTCTTGGTTACTTAATGTTGGTTGTGAAGGTCGTTTAAGTTAAATGGGTATTAAAAATGGGGAATCTTTTAATATCTGCATTTGCTTAACGATTGTTGTGGATGGAGTCTGTGTATGCTCATGCATTTCATTTTGGTAAATTGTGTTGACCCGTGATAGGTGACACCTTGGTAAACTGTACTGACCCGTGATAGGTGGTACGTTTACGATTTACATTTTTGGTAAATCGTGTTGACCCGTGATAGGTGACACCTCGGTAAACAGTATTGGTCTGTGATAGGCGGTACGTTTACGATTCCCGCTTTTTCTTTTAGTAAATCGTGTTGACCCGTGATAGGTGACACCTCGGTAAACTGTACTGACCCGTGATAGGTGGTACATTTACGATTCCCGCTTTTTCTTTTAGTAAATCGTGTTGACCCGTGATAGGTGACACCTCGGTAAACTGTACTGACCCGTGATAGGTGGTACGTTTATGATTTACGCATTTTAGTAAATCGTGCTGACCCGTGATAGGTGGCACCTAGGTAAACAATACTGGTCTGTGATAGGCGGTACGTTTACGATTCCCGCTTTTTCTTTTAGTAAATCATGTTGACCCGTGATAGGTGACACCATGGTAACTGTACTGACCCGTGATAGGTGGTACATTTACGATTTCCGCTTTTTCTTTTAGTAAATCGTGTTGACCCGTGATAGGTGACACCTCGGTAAACTGTACTGACCCGTGATAGGTGGTACGTTTATGATTTACGCATTTTAGTAAATCGTGTTGACCCGTGATAGGTGGCACCTCGGTAATTGGTACTTTGGCCTGCGATAGGCGGTACGATTATGATTTACGGCCCTTCGAGGAGGGTTTTGGTTTGGAATTCCGAGTCCATGCATTTTGGCATATACGCATTGCATTAGGGTGCTTGGCACGCGAGTCGTGTTTGATTCGAGTCTATGATTGAGTGTTTTGAATTTTGATTTATCGTGGTAATCGCGTTGAAGGTGCTAAGTGTTATGTGTTAATTATTGTGTGTAAGTATGATGGTTTCGAAATCCCATTTGCCGTGGTAATCGCGTAGGAATTGCTAAGTGTTAAGTTGTGGACTTGAGTAGGAATGACTTGAGTTAATTCATGAATTTTTGGAAAAATGATGAGGGAAATCGATTTCCCAATCGATTGGATGAGTTGCAGGAAGTTCACCATTTTGACCTAATCGATTTGCCAATCGATTGTATAAATATATCTTTCAAAATCTTTTAAGAAATCGATTTGGAAATCGATTGGCAGAGAGGCAGGAACTCAGCAAAACTGCCAAAATCGATTTGGAAATCGATTTGGCAACACAGGGACTCATCAAAACTGACAAAATCGACTTAGAAATCGATTTGGTCATGCAGAAACTCAGCAGAACTGACCAAATCGATTTGGCAATCGATTGGCTCAGCAAAAGTCCTTATTTTGAGTTAGATAATCGATTGCTCAATTGATTTATCAATGCTTTGGTCAGTTATGTATTACTTGATGATTTGAGAACTTCATTTTGAGTTCATTTTTAATTGGCAAGTATTGTATGAACTTTTCGCATATTGAAAATCCTGTTAAGGTGCATGCTTAGTTGAAAAGTTATTTGGAACATTTAAAAACTTATATGTTATGTGTTAACTGTTATTTTTCGGTTGGTGACCCTTTACAATTATTGTGGAAATCTGGGCTTTGCCCTCAGATGAGAGTCAGGACGGTCCTACCGGTTCGTACCCTACGGACGGGAATGGAGATGGGAGCGCTTGACTGCAGTTACGATAGGAGGATCCCACGGGGCGCGTGGAGATCACTCAGGGTGTATAGTTTTTTGGTAGGATGATCAAATTAGGTTGATGTATAGGGACTAGGCGTCCTTCTTTTTGGGTTGGAGTATTTTTAATTTGGAAAACTGTACTTATACTAATATTGTCAGTTTGACATCTTATTTGAATGGGTTCCATGTACCATTTGTTGTTGTGTAAATGTTTTGGATTTATATTTGGAGAAACTTTTCCGCTGCTTGTAAATTATAATGACTCAATTATTTATCCTAAGGCATTTCTTTATTTATTTCTCTGTTTTAGTTTAATTACTTTAAAAAAAAAAAAATATACCCTCGCTTTGAAAAACGGGGTGTTACACCTTAGGCTCAATGAGTCTAATAACATCCATTCCCCACATTGAAAATGGCCATGGTGATGTTAAAACATTCAAAGAGGTGGGTGGTACATGTACTCTATCAGCATGGATTTGACATTTATGACATTTCTTTACGTGACTAAAGCAATCAGACTCCATGGTCAACCAATAGTAGCCAGCCCTTAAGATTTTTCTTGCCATTGTGTGCCCATTTGTTTGAGTTCCGAAATAACCTTCGTGAATCTCTTGGATGATTTTATCTGCTTCTGCTTTATCCACACATCTGAGGAGAATCATATCATGATTTCTCTTATAAAGTACATCCCCATTTAAGAAGAAGTTCATTGACAATCTCCTTAAAACTCTTTTGTCGTTCTCTGAAATACCCAATGGATATTCCTTATTCTTAACATAAGATTTGATGTCATAAAACCACAGTTTGCCATCAGACTCTTCTTCTATTGATAAGCAATATGCAGGTTTTTCTCTTTGTTGAATTTTTATGACCGGCACGTCCTGATTAGTGCTTACTTTGAACGTTGATGATAAAGTGACCAAGGCGTCAGCTAATTGGTTTTCTTCTCGAGGGATGTGGTGAAAAGTGATCTTCTCGAAGTGTTCTGTCAATTCTTTGATATGGGTGTGATACGGAATCAATTTGGAATCTCGCGTTTCCCACTCTCCTTTCGTCTGATGGATGACCAACAATGAGTCTCCATATACCTCAAGAAATTTTACATTTGATTTGATAGCTACTTCAATGCCCATAACACATGCCTCATATTCCGCAATGTTGTTTGTACAATCAAAACACAACCTAGCCGTAAATAGAGTGAACTGGTTCTCTGGAGAAATCAAAATGGCTCCAATTACATGCCCTAACGCATTAGAGGCACCATCAAACACCAATCTCCATTTTTCTTTATCAGGTGATTCAGTCTCTTCAAATAAAGTCATTATGCCTTCATCGGGGAATTCACACTGCATTGATTGATAATCTTCTACCGGTTGTTGGGCCAAACACTCTGCTAGTGCGTTTCCTTTGATAGATTTTTGTGTAACATATACCAAATCGTATTCTGATAACAACATCTGCCAACAGGCAATGCTTCCAGTAAGAGTAGGTTTCTCAAAGATGTACTTAATTGGGTCCATTTTAGACACCAACCAAGTTGTATGACATAACATGTATTGCCTCAAACAACGAGCAGCCCATGCTAATGCGCAACATGTTCGTTCAAGCAGTGAATATCTTGTTTCATAACTGGTGAACTTTTTGCTTAAATAATAAATAGCATGTTCTTTCCTACCAAATTCATCATGTTGCCCCAGTACACAGCCCGTTGACTCGTCAAGTACTGTTAAGTACATAATAAGTGGTTTCCCAAGAACAGGAGGCACTAGGATGGGAGGTTTTGATAAGTATTGCTTAATCTTTTCAAAAGATTTTTGACAATTCTCATTCCATTCAACCTTTTGGTCTTTGCGCAAAAATTTGAAAATCAGCTCGCATGTAGCGGTGAGATGCGATATAAACCTTGCAATGTAATTCAATCTATCCAAAAAGCCACGAACTTCTTTTTCCGTGCGTGGAGCCGGAATTTCTTGTATTGCTCTTACTTTATCTGGGTCCACTTCTATCCCTTTTTGACTGACGATAAACCCAAGTAACTTGTCTGATCTTACACCAAAAGTGCATTTAGCATGGTTTAAGCGGAGTCTGAACTTCCTTAGTCGCTCAAATAACTTTTGAAGATTAACAACATGGTCTTCTTCGGTCCGAGATTTTGCAATCATATCGTCCACGTAAACCTCTATTTCCTTATGCATCATGTCATGAAACAAGGTTACCATTGCTCTTTGATAGTTTGCCCCGACATTCTTCAATCCAAATGGCATCACTTTATAGCAGAAAGTCCCCCATTATGTGATTAATGTAGTTTTCTCCATATCTTCGAGAGCCATCTTGATTTGATTGTACCCTAAGAAACCATCCGCGAAGGAGAAAAGAGAGTATTGAGCAGTGCTATCCACCATGACATCAATATAAGGTAGAGGAAAATCATCTTTAGGACTAGCTTTATTTAAATCCCGATAATCAACGCACATTCGAACCTTTCCATCTTTCTTTGGAACTGGTACAATATTAGCCTCCCATTGAGGATATTTTGCTACTGCTAAGAAACCAGCATCAAATTGCTTCTTGACCTCTTCTCTAATTTTAAGTGACATATCAGGTCTCATCCTTCTCAACTTATGTTTAATTGGAGTGTATTCAGGCTTGAGTGGTAGCTTGTGTTCAACTATGTTAGTATCTAGCCCGGGCATATCTTGATATGACCATGCAAAGACATCCACATAATCAAATAAAAGTTTAACCAACTTTTCTCGTTCACTCTCTTTCATAGACATACCAATTTTAACTTCTTTCTTATCATGTTCATTCCCTAAGTTGATCACCTCAACAGGTTCTTGATAGGGTTGGATTATCTTAGACGTTCAAAATTACAAGAAAGGATTCTAGCGCTGTTATTTTCAATCGTCTTCTTAAATATGAATAAGGATTGCCAAAAAAAAAAGAGAGAGACAAAACCAGTTGGAGAATTCAAAAATGCATTTATTGATAATAAGTACGGAATTGAAATACATATGCCCTAATTAGTTATCCTTATAGCCTTGGGCAGAGCAAAAGGAGTTAAAAATACATAATTACTTTGAACATGAATTAACAAACACGGGAAACTCGATGATCTTCCAATTGTTGAGATTGGTGTTTGGAGGACAAGGGTACACTAGCTTGAGGGTATCATCATCACCATGATCCTCTTCCACAACAGCCACCTGATCAGCATATATTTTTCCGGCGCTTTGAAAATTTTGGCGAATGTCACAAATAGGAATCTTCTGTGAATTCGGTATCCAGTTTTCCCAACGAGTCACCTTGTTTTCTCTTTTTTCCTTCGTAGCCTTTTCTTCATCAGCTTGAGTAGGTACATATCCCAACCCGTACCTATTGCTCTTTTCTGGTATTTCTATCAACTTTCCCAAATTAACAAAAACTCCTCCTTCTAACATGGATTTGGTAGACTTCAATGATGTGGCAGATAGTTTTGGTTCTTTTAAACGATATTCTTCACCCATGAAGACGGAATTGGCAATTTCTAATGCTTGAAAGGGAGTCTATTTGGCTTCCTCTGTGTTTTCAATGTAGCCTGTAGAAGATAAATGACTTACTATCATATCTTCTTCCCCAGATATTATTACCAGCTTATTGTTCACTATAAACTTTAGCTTTTGATGGAGGGTGGATGTCATTGCTCCAGCAACATGAATCCATGGTCTCCCTAAAAGAAAACTGTACGCCAGTTTAATATCCATCACTTGGAAGATTATCCCAAAGATATGGGGTTCGATTTGAATTGGCAGGTCAATCTCACCAACAACTTGTCTTCTAGATCCATCAAACGCTTTTACCACCAAAGCACTAGGCTTCAAACAGGCTCCCTCAACAAATAGTTTTGACAGTGTTGATTTAAGCATGACATTTAATGATGAACCATTATCTACTAGCACTCGTGCAAGAATATGATCGTGACACCTCACAGAGATGTGCAGTGCTTTATTATGCTTTGTCCCTTCAGCTGGTAATTCATTATCGCTAAAACTCAGGCAACTACTAGCAGTGATGTTACCGACAACTTCATCAAACTAATCGATAGTGATATCGTCAGTAACGTGGGCTTCATTTAAAACTTTCATTAGTGCTCTTCTATGTGCTTCAGAGTTTAATAACAAGGAGAGAACTGATATCTTGGAAGGGGTTTGATTTAGCTGATCCACCACCTTATATTCACTTTTCTTGATAAACTTCAAAAATTCATTAGCTTCTTCTTCAGACACCGTCTTTTTACTGGTCTCTTGTCCTTTTATGGAATGATACATATCTTCTTTCCCTTTTTCTCCATGAACCTCATTTTTCCTAAGTTGTTCAGGAGTGTATACTCGACCACTCCGAGTCATTCCACCAATCCCTAAGATGTTAGTACATCAGTTCCTTTAGGTTCACAGCCATCACTTGGTTGATGATCTGCCAAGTGGGATGTGACTTCGTATTTCCACGGTACTGCTTTGGTATTTCCATAAGGAAAAGGGATCGATGTTTAGACAATTATTGCATTTGGCTTGCTAGGAGTTGATTTAAGTTTCTCTTTTTTGTAAAGAATTTCCAATGGTTTTGGGAAAGATATATTATTTTCTACACACGACCCCATGGTGAACACATGACCATCTATTGCATATTGGTCTATCCCATCTTCAATGGCAAATGATTTCTCCCTATGTTGGGATTGTCCTCCTTGAAGGTAAGCCATTTTGCATTAATCAATTCTTGCACTTTAGATTTTAGGGCTTGACAATCTTCAATGGAATGCCCAACAGCTCCTGCATGATATTCACATTTGGCATTTGGATTATACCATTTTGGAAATGGTGGTTCAAGAGGTTTCATTGGTCTTAAGACTACCATTGAATTTTGAAGTAAATGGGGCAACAATTGGCTATATGTGACGGGAATTGGATCAAAATGAGTTATCCTTTTTTCTCGATTTACATGTGGTCTATAGTGATTCGAGATTGGGTATTGATTTTTGGGGAAAATACGGTAGGTGGTGGTTGATAAAAAGGTGGTCTTGAAGGGTGATATTGAGGGTATGAAGCTTGTGTGGTTGCGACCACATATGGATAAGGGATGTAATGAGTTTGTGGTATCGGGGGCTGGAAATTTGGGGGTCGATAAGAATTGATGGGTGGAAAATAGGAGACTCTGGGGTTTACCATTACAGCGTTAGCGTCTCCTTTTTTTTTTGTGAATGTCGTCTGGGGTCGTTTCACGCTAGTTGCTACACATACGATCTTGCCACTCCTCATCCCACTTTCTATCCTTTCTCCTATCATGACAAAGTCAGAAAAGTTTGATGACATACTCCCAATCATCTTGTCATAAAAAGGCGACTGAAGAGTATCCATAAACATACCAACCATTTTTCTTTCAGATAATGGGGGTTCTACTTGTGAGACCATTTCCCTCCACCGTTGTGCGTATTATTTGAAAGCTTCGTTGTACTTTTTCAATGAATTTTGCAATTGCATCCTATCAGAGGCCATGGCAACGTTGTACCTGTATTGCTTCATAAAAGCATCAGCTAGGTCCTTCCATGAACAAATTTGATTTCGCTCAAGATGCATATACCAACTTAACGATGCCCCATTCAAACTGTCTTGGAAAAAGTAAATGAGAAGTTTATCGTTATGAGCATGAGATGCCATTTTTCTGCAATACATAGTTAGATGATTTTTAGGACATGTGTTGCCCTTGTATTTTTCAAAGTCAGGAACCTTGAATTTGGGAGGGATAGTCACATCAGGAACCAAACACATATCGAAAGCTTCAAGGCCATAAACATTATACTCCTCAATAGCTTTTATTCGCTCTTCCAAGACATGGAATTTTTCCTTTGATTGTGTATCATCCTCAATGTGAGGTTGATGCCAATTTCTATTAGTATCGAAATGGGGTACTTAGGGTGCAATATATGGAATATTTTCTGAGGGTTGAGTGTTTTGGGGTGGCAGATAACCTAGAGGAGATGGAATTTGTGATTGGTTTGAGTTTTGGGGGTTGACGACTAAAGGTGGAGTATAACCGGGTGGAAGACCGTACATGGGAAATTGCATAGTTGTTGTACGAGGTTGTTGGGCAGTCGGGGTAAAGCCTGGTGGGTGAGAAGGAGTGGTTTGGTGTTCTTCATTTGCAGCCGGAGGATTCTCATCTATATTCCCCTTCCTTGACGAAGCCTGTATATCTTCTAAGATTTGATCAACTTTGTCCATCAATTGGTTGACATCCATTCTCATCACCTCTTGATTTTTCTCAAGTTCTTCCATGATCTTCGAGTTTGCACGAGTCCGATAAGGGTGTCGGGGAAACAACTTTATTGATTTTTTCGGTATTTTTTTTAAATAAATAAATAAAAATTATGAGTATGTATTAAACATGAATGGAATGAAAATGCAATTATTATCTTTTTTTTTTTACATTTGGATGTTGGGGAAATCATAAGTCTTGCACGAATTATTAATGAAAGACGAATATGGGAATCGATAAACAAAACAGCAAATCCTTCATTGATGAGAAAAAAGTACATTGCATTTAAATTAAAAAACTACATCGACTATGGTATTTCAATCATCTTTTCCAATAGGACAACCAATCTTCTCCTCCAATTCTTCTACTAAATGTTTGCAATATTTGACGAACTTGAAGACTTTGATTGGAGTGTTGAGTGGATGCATTACTGCCTCAATCTCTCTTAGATGTTTTGGAATTTTTATGATTGCTTGATTAGCTAGCATTGCCAATTTTGAAAAGCAATCTTTCCAATGCTTGCCTTTATCTTCCAACTCTTTATAAATCTCTTGGTTCTTCAATTGCCCAAGCAACACCATGAAACGCTCCTCCCAGTATATGGTTTCATCCTTCAAGTCATTATAGATCTTTTCTTGATAATCAATGTAATTCTTCAACTCACTAGAAGTTTCCATTTCTGCTTTTAGCACGTCTTGATGTTTTGAAAGTAATTCTTTAATTTCTTCTTTGTGTTGCCTTTCATTCGTTGCTTGAATCTCATACTCAACTACCATTTCTTTCAGTTGTTTCTTTGAATCCTCAAACTCTTTTTTTATCTTCTTTTCAGAGCTTGCTGATTTTGCCCACAACTGCTTCCACATATAGGCTTCTTCGATAGCTGCATTCTTTTCTTCCTTTCGCACATCTAACTCTTCATTTTCACCTCTCAAAAAAATCTTGTATGTCAAGTTTATTTTCTTTTTTTATTTTCAACCTCTTGTTGCTTCTCTCGATAAACTGACTCTTACAAGTGTTTTCTGATCTTAAGTTGTCGTTTTCTTGGGAGACTTTTTCTAACCTCGCTTGTAGCTCTTTTTTCTCTTCTTCAGATTTTAGCAATAATGCTTTGAGTTCTTCTATCTCTTCATTTGCAACAAGGATAGGTTCAGGCATTTCTTGACCATTTGAGGGTGTACTGTGGAAAGGCAGCTTGATTTCTTGGACTCATTTCTTTACCCATTGTTGATAGGGTACTTTTGTGCTGCAATTTCTACATCCGAGTATTTTTCCTTTTTTAACGATCAACTCCCAAGATCGACTTATCCTTCTCAACATTGGTGGGTCTACTATACCCGTATTGTGCAAAACAAAAGCCTCCAATGACTTATCATCTGGTTTATCCAACATGGGGTAGCCGAGTTGTCTCAGAGCTATCATTGGATTGTAATTAAGACATCCTTTCGTTCCCATGAGAGGTACATTTGGAAAATCTCTGCATCGGCATATTACCTCTTCCACCCTTTATATCTCTATAGTACCATGAAATTGTATCTCCAGTAAGACTAGCTATTCTTTGAGCCCATTCACGATTACTCTTAACCCCAACATGATACCCTTTCTTGAACATGTGAGACACAAACCAAGTTTACAACACTGAAACACAACACAATATTGTTCCCCCCTTCTTCTCGTTTCGCATATGTAGAGAGTAGTATACATCAGTAAGAACCGTAGGAACTAAATTTTGTTTATGTTTGTTTAAAGCTAAGAAGACATTGATGGCAGCAAAATCTACAAAATTGTCAAGGTTTGGGAATAAAACAATACCATAGATAATTAGAGCCAAAACATCTATAAAAGCACTCCATTCTTTTTTAGCGGCTAAATCTTAGCACTTTTGCTCTTAATATTTTCTTGAAAAACCATGAATGGCTCCCTTTTCCTCTTTTGTACTTGCCAACTCTCTTATGTCAATTTTCAACACTTCAGAAATTGCATCCAAACTCGGTGGTTGCCCAGCATATCGATAAGGATTTCCTTTCTCTTAGGAGTAACTCGATATTCGCTCAAATTCTTCCAATGTCGGGGCCAACTGAAAGTCTTGGAAGGTGAAACATCTTAAGAGAGGATCGTAATACTGAGCCAATGCTGTGAGGGCCCCTGTTTGCACATTCACTGCCAAGAGATTTAGAATTTTCCCATATTTCTGAAAGAAACTCTCACGTTGTATAGTTTTCATTTAACTGCTGATGTCTCTTAAACTCTTCAAATCAGGTTGCTTGAACTTTAAAAGTAAAGTTTTTCTTTTTTCTAATCCCATTGTCCACTTAAATAACACGTGACTAAAGTTTGTATGATTCCCAAAAATCCTGAAAATTTATGCAAAATGCTATATGGGATAATTGTTTTTTGGTTTTTTTGGATATTCTTACAATGAAAGGATCTATTGGCTTATGTAGTGAAACTCTCACAAGGGAGGCTCTATGGTTCTAAACACGGTTCCTAGAGCCAATAATCCTATTTTAGAATATTGTCAACAACAATAGGTAAACTATTTGAAGTGACAATAACCTCGATAGGATCAAACTCTAGGTGAGATCTTCATGCTAACCAAACAGGATGTACATCCAGAAGGCTACCACTACGCAATCTCGAAACTAAGCTTAAGTTTTGTTCAAACCCGGGTATAAGGTTCCACTCATAAGTGTGTGTCTTAGTAAAAGTGTAGGTGCTAAATAAGCATAATTCAATAACTCCATAATACTAACAAAATATATATACATATACTAAATAAATAACATAAAATAAAAAATAATCTACTAGCTTAAAAGAATATTATAATGTCAACTAATACTTATTAAGAAATAAAAACACAAAAAATGAAAATGGAAAACAAACAAATATAAAAAAAAGTTAAAAAGTTATGCACAATTAATTTTTAGGCTTGACCCTCGAAATATCCCTAGTGGAGTCGCCAGCTGTCGCGGCCTAAAATTTCGAGTTTTCATCGAGTTGAATGAAGTCGCCACCAAAATTTATTTTAAAATAGGGAAAATATTTGAAAACCCTTAAAAATGTAAAAATGGTCTTTGAAACCAGATTTTGAGTTCGGGAGTCGATTATGCGCATGGAAGGTATTAGCACCCAATGACATCCGTTAAAATACGGTTACCTTTAATTAATTGTGCAAAATTATATCAACTTAAATATATTTATTTTTCTTTATTATTAAATATGAATATAAATTGTTTTTTATAGATGTGATTTTTTGAGATAAAAGTGTGTTAAAAAAGTGTGGAAAAAAAAAGAAAGTTTTTATTAGTGTGCTTGACAAGAGTGTGTGATCTTACTCCTACGTATCTCCTGGTGCGATGGAGAAATCAAAGCTACGTAGTTCTTGATAGAAAATGTGAATGTGTTGATTGCTTTTAAATAAATTGTATTTTGTTACTTAAAAAAGTTAATTTTGACGAACATAAAAAAGAAACTTGTTTGATTTGAATAATTATTTTAAAAATATGAGTTTTAAGACGATCGAGTTGTACAACTCGTGTCTCAAAACTCTAAGGAGTAAAAATATGTCACATCTAATTTAACCTTCTTAAGAATATTTTATTATTTTTAAAAATAGAGTTTCAAGAAGACCAAATAGTATGACTTGTGTCTTAACAATTTCAAGATTAAAAAAAAAACACATATAATTAAATTTTAAAAAAAGTTGATTTTTAATCTATTCATTTATAAAATTTAATTTTAAAGCTATCAAAATATATAATTTGTATTATGCAGCTCAGATATTAAAATATTATGTCATTTTTAGTTAACTTTTAATAATTTTAATTATTAATTTGTTTATAATTTTTTTAAATTTATTAATTTATTTGTGAAGATGAAATTTAGAACCACCAAGTTGTCACAATTTGTGTTCTAATAAATCAAAGATTAAAAAGATGTCACATCTAATTAACCTTACAATATTTGATTATAGTTTTATCTTTATCTTTTTTAAAATAATAAAAAAAAATATCTAATCACCATTTCAACATTTAATATCGTTCATAAATAAAATAAATTAGGTTTATTACTAATTAATTACCTTCATTATTATTTATAAATATATAGTTATTTTTCATGCATTAATTTCTAATTAATAGGGAAAGTACACATATGAATAAAATCACAAGCCAACTCATAACAACTTGGCACACAAGCATGACACGCGAATCAAACTGGCAACAGGCTGGCGTAAGATAATATTACAACACAACACAAGAGTAGGTAAAGCATGACATGAGTAAAAGGTTTAAATCAAAGAAAACAAAACTTTTCAAACACTATAGAAATTTTGTTTCAGATACACATTATATCAACCAAAACAACATTCATATACACAAAAAGATTTCATCTCTCAAATAAATAATCAAATATAAAGTTTGAACAGCTGTAAATGAAGAAAATACATGCCTATTCACATATGGAAGGGCGACGGTGCTTCACTGCCTAAAATCCCCTGCCCTTCTTCATTTCTGTTTGTCTCAATTTATAGGGGAAACGGCTAATGTTTCCATTCATTAGATAAATACGAGTTCTGGATTTTGTATTGTTACTCAACAAAAATTAATTGGATTTTACATTTTGTAACAATTTTAAGCAAAGTATGATTTTAGGAAATAATTTTTTTCTGGCTTCCTATGTGTTACAAGTAATTAAATTAGTGAAATAATCAGTTTATAATAGGGATCTTAACAAGACAAAAAAGATAAAAGAGTAACATATATGCAAGGAAACGTGTTTACAGAGAAAAAAAAAATTTGTTTTAGTGTTTGAAAGGAAAGAGGCCTAAAATGAAGGAGGCTTAAAGTGAAGAAGAAGATGGGTTGGCTGACAATAAAGACAGGATGGCAGTACTTTGTGGATTTGCAATCTAAATAATGAAAAGTAAAAACAAAATTAGAATTGTGTTGTTTTATTTTTGTTTTAAATTTAGTATATATTTAAATTTGAATGATAAAATACTAAATTTTTTTAAATTTTCGATAACAACTGCAAAATATTTATTAGATATGTTATTATTATTATTATTATTATTATTATTATTATTATTATTCAAATAATTTTTAATTACTCAAACAAAATTGAGGTATTACAGTCGAGAAATAGTTTATAAAATCAAATTGGAAAACTGTTGCAAGCATATTTTTCTTAGAAAATTCTCTCTTGCTTGAAACTCTAAGATTCTATTTCCATTACATATAAGACGACTTTGACAGGAAATTCATATTTTTATTTCTTACCTAAAGTATAAAAATTTATACAATGTGTTATTTTCAAGAGTTGATTTACACATGTTCACGATCTTCGTTGTTCTAAAGGTGTAAACGGTGACCTGGTAATATAAAATATAAAAAATAACGGTTTAAGTCTCATCTTCTCTCTTTGGTTTGCATGGCTTTTAGTTTGTTTCCCTTTTAATTTATTGTTAATTTTTTAATGATATTTTCATTCTTATTTATTTGTTTGGGTTAATAGCATCTAATGTTAAAGACTAAAGAAGAGAAAAAAATAAATAATAAGCATGACAACACAACGTTTGGAAGACCATAAACATAGTTTTTATTTGCATGTATACTATATATAATAGCAAAAAGAAATCATGTAGAATATTATATATAATGTTTATATTAAAGAGATTTAGAATACTTTATATTTTATATTTTCTTCCTCTAATATGTTGTTTCTCTTCTACCCATCACCCTCCCTATTTTTTCTATTTTTTCAATCTTCAGTAGTAAAAAAAAAAAACTTTCCCTCTTCTGGTGACTTTTGTTCTCAATTTGTAGACTTAAATGATGAATCTGTGTATCCATAAGATAAAATTGAGTTGTGAGTTTTTTATTGTTTTGCAGTAAAAATTAAGCAATCTCATATAATTAAAGAATTAAGTGGCTGATCTTTTTGATTGAGTCATCAAATGTTGAAGATAATAACCTTGTTAGGCAAAAAACAAAAACAAAAAAAAAAGTTAAATAAAATGTGGTTAGCAATGCGTTTTTACCCATGTTTTTAGACCCTATTTAAGCTAAAAACTCATAACTTGAAGATTTCACTATTTAAAGCAAAGGGTGAAGATTAATTCCATCTTTCTTATGTGTAATTTCATATTCTTCATTGTTATTACGTTCTTAACCATGAACTAACTTTCCCATTGATTAAGGATTAGATGAGTCTCCTTGAACCTATGTAACTTTTTTTCTTATGCTATTTACGTAATTAACACGAGTTTGATTACTCATATATTTTTTATCTTAATGTTTTTTTTTTTGTGCTTGATCACCATAGAATTAAACCTACGAATTATTTATTTATTGAAATAGGCTACAATCACATGAACCAAAATATTATTGAGGTAAAAACTTTTTTGATATATGTTTTAATGACAACAAATATTATGAAATAACGTTTAAGTTTTATGAATATTGATATGATGATTGCACTTGAGTTTTATTTAAGAAATATGTATCATATAGATGGCCAAGCAAGAAGCCATTCGGATCAACAAGTACATAAGTATCTATTCAATAATAAAAGAATTAAAGTAGCGTCAGTAGATTAGTGCATGGAGATATGAGAAGGAAATCTTCCATATAGGTTTATGAACCCATGAGAATCAAACAAGTCAACAGTTATCTCAAGAATCAAATGCAACAAGTGTTCAAAATGTTCTATACCAAAAAATAAGGAGAATGATCAAATTATCATTTGATACCTTGGGAAATATGTCCAATAGATATATTGATTCAACCATATAAGAAAATACATAAAGAAATGAAAAGAACATTTTTATGAATGGATCTCAAAAGGAATATATCATATACTACATCAATCATTCAAGAGAATGCTTATTGCATCTTCAAGATAGCATCTTGATGAAGAAAGGGTCAAATACATTCATACCTATACTAAAATATCTCAATGATAATTGAAGGGCAAGACACAACAATTGTAACACCAAGAGGTATTGTAAGAAGTATTGCTTCAACAAAAGATGTTTCCTCTCATATAACAATATTCTCAATTGTTATGAAAGAATGTTCTCATGATGAACAAGTTCATTGCACTCATAAATATTGATATGAGTTTAGTAAAATGACAAGAATCAACTTTGAAGAAGAAATAATTTCAAGATTTTAGTCATTTATTAAGTCATTTGTTAAGAGAATGATGGAAGAACATTCACCAAAATGTTATGGTTGTTCTATTAAAGAACAATTGACAAAATGGATCTTTTTGGAAGGGCAACATGAAGTAAATCAGTTGGCATTTTTGCACATAGGTTTTCCCATATTTAATTATCAATTAAAAGTCAAGATTTAAAAGACTACTTACAAAAACAAATATGCAGAATGATATCTAGATTGATGATATAATGATTGTAGAATATTCTGATTGTCTTAAACAAAAGATAAGAAACAAATGAATCTGTTTTGGGATCACTAAAACCTTGTCCTGGATTAATATCATTCACACATAGGCCATCCAAAAGTAATGAAGCCTTATAAAGTCAAATAGTGAAGGTCCACTTGCAAAAAACAAATGCAGATTGATCTGTCGTTTTGATCTCCAAATTGATATGTTGGAAGCAAGTACAAAGCACTCAAGTGCACTACAAAAATAATTGTTTGACATGACATATGTGCATGCTTCTAATTCAACTCTATCCCAACAGTTATATTCAACCTTTGCACCCAAGTTTCCCTCAAAACTTAAAGTAGAACGTTTTGGGTTTGAAGAAGAACATTTTGGTCTGACTTGCAAATAAGAAGATTGTTTCAAAGAAAGCAACTAACAGTTGGCAAGACTGTTCCAACAGCTATATTCAGATTAAACTGAATATTTTAAACCTTTATTCATCTATAAAATAAAGGTCAATTAGAAGATGAAGGCAAGAGTTTAATTTGCAATCTACCAACACTTGTTCAAGTAAGAACAAGTAAAAAAGCTCTTCAAGCAAACTCCAACTATCTTCACTATTTATGTGGATTATTATTGACTGAGTTTGTCTTTATTTCACTCAAACAAAGAGTTGAGAATTATTAGATTCCAAACTATTTTTATCATACACATTGAAATTGACTCAAGCATATCTTTTGTGTTAGATTGAGTGTGTTTGTAAACACCTTTTCTAGATTGAAAGGCGATTGTGAAAATCTCTTTAAGGTTGAAAGGTGCGATCAAGAGAAAAAGTGCAAAGGAGAATGTTCTGGTTCTAAAACACATAGTGAAAATCTCACGGTTATGAGGACTTGACTAGCCCGAGTTGAATGAACCAATATACTTTTTGTGTGTGATCTTTCTATTCATTATCTTTAATTATTTGCATGTACATATCACATTTCACCATCATTGTTTTTATTTATAACTTCTTAATTTCATATAAACAATGCATAACTTTCTGGCCAGGTAAGAGCTTACTAATCAACTATTGATTACCAAGTTTAATCTTGAGCAAAACATCAATTAAATTGCAGGAACTAAATTTTAAAAAAGGTCAGAATTCAAACTTGCCTATAAACTATGCAAAACTTTCCGGTTAGTTAAGAGCTTACTAATCAACTATTGATACCAAGTTTAATCTTGAGTAAAACATCAATTAAAGTGCAAGAACTAAATTTTAAAAAATGTCACAATTCAAATTTTCTTATAAACTATGCAGAACTTTCTAGTTAGTTAGGAGCTTACTAATCAACTATTGTTTACCAAGTTTAATATTGAGTAAAACATCAATGAAAGTGTAGGAACTAAATTTTAAAAAAGATCACGATTCAAACCAACCATTTCTTGTGACTATTCTTTCCCTTTCAAATCAATGTTCATATTTCAATATTGTTATAGGAATATAAAATATAAACATGTGTCTAACAAATTAAAGTTTGTACATGCTTTGAGTAACAAGCCTGATCACCTAAAGAATTAGGGTTCATTGTCATAAAAAATAGATTTTGAGCCAAAAAATTGGTCTTAGTCTAGTTTGTTAATTTGACGTAATCAATTAAATTAGATTCTTAAAATAATAAATCAATAATTACATGGTGAAAAGAAGGTGATTAGAGTTACGATGTAGTTGTGTTATCGAATTAATTACAATTCATGTAGGGATGATTTTACTTCATTATTATTACGTGAACGATTTGGTACACTTGCCAATGAGTTATGGGCAAACATATGAGTGTAGAGTTGTTGTCCTTGCTGCAACAACAACGCACTCTACAGTTGATGTGATTACTTTTCAAGTTATGTAATCCATAAAACAACTAGCAACCTCTTTGCCAATTGGGAGCATATGGAAGTGCAAGAATAACAAATTATGGAGCCATATCGTGGAGTTCAACGAGTTGGTCCACATGCATGCATTTGAACTGTTGAAAGAGTCATTTATCGAGCAACATTCTTAGACACAGAAGCTGAAACATCACGAGCAACAGACCTAGATGCGACATATGTTGGGCGTTGTAAACAACAATGTTGTCGTTGGGAAGAAGCGGACAACAGGAGAATATAAGTGTAACGCCGATGCCTCATTTTGATATAGTTGACCGTCACACATAGCTATCATCCTTTTTTCTTCTACGAGATTCAATTAGTCAAATCGTGATTGAGCCGACTCTGCCTCTTCTAGTTTTGTTTCCACCAAGAAACTAATCAGTGGAATTTCAACTTCAATTGGAAGTACTACTTCTATTCCATGCACCAATGAGAAACGAGTTGTCGTCGCTCAGGTGCGAATGAAGGTTCTAAAACCATGTAATGCAAATGGAAGTATTTCATGCCAATCTTTATATGTCTCTACTATATTTTGTATGATTTTATTGATGTTCTTATTTGCTGCCTCTACAGCCCCATTTATATTTTGACGATATGGTGAAAGAATTATGGTGCTGAATTTTGAAACTATGACATAAATTCTTCATCATTTTGTTGTTCAGATTGGTTGTGTTATCCGTGATAATTTTATTTGACAATCCATATCGACAAATTAATTCTCTTTTGTTGAATCTGCCAACTACATTCCTCGTCACATTGGCATAAGAAGCAGTTTTAACCCATCTTATGAAATAATCAATAGCGATTAGGATAAACGATGTCTATTTGAAGCCTTAGGCTCATTGAGTCTAATAACATTCATTCCTCTCATTGAAAAAGGCCATGGTGACATCAAGACATTCAAAGAGGTTGGTGGTACATGTACTTTATCAGCATAGACTTGACATTTCTTTACATAATTAAAATAACCAGCCTCCATGGTCAACCAATAATAGTCAGCCCTCAAAATTTTTTTTGCCATTGCGTGCCCATTCGCATGTGTTCCAAAAAAACCTTCATGAATGTCTTGAATGATTTTCTCTACTTCAGTTTTATCAACACATCTGAGAAGCACCATATCATGGTTCCTCTTATAAAGCACATCACCATTTAAGAAGAAATTCATTGACAACCTAGTCTCATATGACGCATTATCTCTCTTCGATGTAACCTCCTCCTCATCAACATCCATAGAAGGATCGGTCTCCTTAGAAATCAGATACACCCACGAGATAGGTGGCTTCGGCGGCGCTGAAATCTCAAAACAGTTTGCTACTTCAGCGACCGGAAGTGGAAGCTTTGACTCGACCCTCCTAGACGGTCCTACAATGTCTCTTCCTACTGGCATCGGCTCCTTATCCTTTCTGCCAGTCCCCAACCCAACCACTGTGTCTCAGCTTCTACGATGGCCTCCACCTCAACTCCAACTAAGGAATCCTCTGCATCTTTCCTTGCTCCACACATCCTGAGCACCAATCCTGAAGGTTTTGGATAGTCAATTCTCTCGCGAGTGAGCTCCACGAGGTATACTGCTGTAGCTCTCCTGCTTGTCCTCAGTACCCTCCCCGTATAAGTAGCCCTGTTTGAGATGGGGTCGTATACCCAAGCAGTCGGCGAGTCTCGTTCAGGAAAGTTTAACGATGTTTCCATCGTCAAGATAACAGTCGGTGGAACGAACTCGAGTATCATTTGAGGGCAAAGCCCAATTTCCACAATAATGTAAAGGGTCACCAACCAAAATTAACAAATAACATTTAGCTAAAAACTTATGTTTTAAATGCTCATGAGAAACTTTCATCTTAGGATACTCATCAAAAGGGTTTTCATATGTCAAAAATGCATAAATAATGTTGTAAAATAAAGTTTTTGACAAAATGCACTGTCGTATTCGAATACAGCATTTTGTAGCCGAATACAAGTGCTAAGTTAGTGGCAAAAACATCACATTTGTATTCGACTACCACATGGTGTAGCCGAATGCAAAGTCAAGTTAGTGGCAAAAACATCACATTTGTATTCGACTACCACATGGTGTAGCTGAATACAAAGTCAAGTTAGTGACAAAAATCACTCAATTGTATTTGAATACAAGATTTCGTATTCGAATACGATGTTGAAATTTCACATAAAAACTGAACATTACAGATGTGTATTCGACTGCGCACGAGTTGTAGCCGAATACAACAGCAAAATAATGCAGGCTTTCAGTTTTGAAATGGTTCTGAATCATTTAACACTTACGATATAAAGACACGCAATAACACTTAGCAATTATGGCATAATAACAAACAACAACAGAGTATGTATATACAATCATCATATTATAACAAATATGACTCGTGTTTCAAGCACCCTAATGCAATGCGTATATTTCTAAGTGCACGATTATGGAATTCCCAAAACAAAACCCTCCTCGATGGGCGTAAATCATAAATGTACCGCCTATCACAAACCAATACTATTTACCGAGGTGCTACTTGTCACAGATCAGCACGATTTACTAGAGTGTAGTCTATCACAGACCTACA
>NC_021164.2:23494943-23513913 GCF_000331145.2 Cicer arietinum | reverse complement strand
CTACACGACAGTTAAATCCTCGTAAGGATAAGATGGACCAATCAACTCATAGAACCATCCTGTGGCTCATCACGATCACCACTTAACCTTGTGGCCCATCACGGTCACCACTAACATTGTGGCATATCACGGTCACCATTGACACTGTGGCACATCACGGTCACCACTAGCTATGAAATGCATAAGCATACTTTTACTCTTTTTACAACAATCATTATGTAAATGTAGCTATTAAAAGACTCCCCTTTTAATACTCATTTAACATTAATAATTTTTTATACTTATCACAGAACACACTCAAGACAGATTTTCCTCAATAAAATTCATAACATAAAACAACACGTATTTTCTCTCCATAATATATAATTACGTCAATATTAATCATCAATTCATAACATGTAATAACACGTATTTTCACTCCAAAAATATATATATTCATGTCAAAATTAATCATCACACATTCACACATTAATCATATATCAATCACACATATGGGGTCCCTACATGCAAACTACAAATTTGAAAGGAGCTCTTACCTTAGTTGTAGCTTTCACAACCTTTTTCACTACCGTGATCAAACACGGCGAAAATCTCGCTCTTGCGGACATCTCAAATAAATTAGTTCCCAAGCACCGTAGTGTAGAGATGAACAACTTTCCCTCCTGACACTTCTAGAATTGAAGCTTAGATCTATAGGAGGGAAGAGGCGAGAGCAACAAAGGAAAATGTTTTTCCTCTGTTCGTTTCACACACACACACACAAATATATATATATATATGATAATTAAAATCAATCAAACAAATATTTAAAAATATAGATATATTATAAAATTATCATTACACTCATCACATCACTCACTTCTCAATCTACTTTAATAAAAATATCTACTCTTGTCGCAACTCAATTGACAGATGAATTTTTCAGCAACAAGTGACATTTTTAAAAACAAAATTGCTCGGTATAATGAAATTATTCTTCGATAAATAATTTTATTCGGGTCTCAAAATATATATACATAGATTAAACACATTACAAACTCTAACAAAATATTTTTTTGTTACTTAATTCACAAAATAAAATAAAATTAGGCTAAATGCCTAAGCAATTTAACACAGACAAAATACCCTAGAATTGCATAAATTAGAATTTAAAAATTAAGAGTCTTACAAAAAAACATATTTAAACCAAATATAATTAATCCACACGGAATGTTTCACATCATCCTTGTTTTTTACATATCATTAAAAAATGACATTTCATCAAATTTTAGATCAAGAATATGTTTGAGGCCCAAAACTGATGACAAATAAATGGGGAGACTATTTTCATGATTTAGCTAAAATAGGATGATCAAAAATGTAATTAAACCAAAAAAAATTTAAAAAATATTCAAGATATGTGCTTTTTCAACAACATCTAAGATACTAACTCTATCTCTAAATATAGGATCCCCTTGATCCAATCGCGAGAATTAAAAAATTTAATAGTAATATTAAATTTATCGACAATTGATACTATGTTTACAATTTTATCCTTTAAGAGAGATGATTAGTTAATGTTTTTATTATATTATTTATTGTTGGTTGTAGAAATAGATTTTAGGAGTAAGTTAATAGAAAAATAATTAATATAATTCAAAATTCAAAAAAATTATAAAAAAAGTCAATAAAATATTATATTTAGGGACAGAAGTAGTTAAAAAGAATGTGACAAAACCATCCCTGCTATTTCATAGTTAGAAATTAGAGGATGTGTTTGGACCTCTGAGCCACCAATGTGGTCCGTTAAACAGCATGGTCTATGGTATTTCCTCAAAATTGGATTTTATCGATACACAATATATAACTAGGTAACGAATCCGTGATATCTAAATAACTGCCAAACAGTACTTCATTCATATACATATATCATGGTTATTAAAAAGTTAAGAAGTTACGTTGTAACATTACAAACAAACATCGAAGATTGGCTCCGACGGAAGGAGTTACACTCCTATAATAGAGAGAACTTCAAATAGAATTATATCAAGTGGTGAAAATTTATGTAAAACCAAAAAAAGCCTTAGAAACAAACTATTCAAAAGTTACTTTAGTATTGCGAAAAACTACTACTCTATACATCTTTTGCACAAGCTTGCTTGTTTCTTTTGTACGATTTTTTAATTATTTTTGTACGACTAATTTTGTTTTTAAAAAAAACATTAGGATAGAGAGAATTTTTATTAATCAAATGACATTGTTGATGATTTTACAATTATTCTTGATGAGATTTAAACTCGGTACCTTAATTGATATTTTTTTTTAGAATGAGAAAAGAGGAAAGCAAAATTCCTTCTAAAATATTTTTGTTCTATCTATTTTGGAGATTTAGAGGGCAGCATATGAGAGAGAATAGATTCAATATAACCAAAAAATTATTTCAAATTCATTTCGTCTCCTTGAACTAAACGTACTTAAAAATCATCTTATATCCTCTCCATTAAAATCTCTCAACCCCTTCCTTGAACCAAACAGACAATTATCACTATATTGACATGTAAGTATAGAAACTTAGATTGTGGATGGGAGGGATTTTAATAGACTGAAGTGGAGAGGAGTGGAGAAGTTTTAATACTTTTGTGTTTGGTTTAAATGGAGAAGATAAATTTAAAATAATTTTTTAGTTGTCTTGATTTCCTCTCCTTAGAGGGATTTTTTCACTCTCAATTCCTTTATTAAACATAATCAAACACGAAAACATAAAATATCTCTTCTTCTTCAGATTATACTTCTAACCAAACAGAACCTTAATATTTTCCCGTGAATCAATTTTATTTATTACCACAAAATCAGTTCAATTGCAATTTCTAGTCAAAGTTGATGCGAATTAAATTAATTAATTTGGCGCATAACATGTTAATATCCTCAAAATAATTCAAAAACCAATTTATGCCTCCTCTTTTTAAGATATATTGTCGGTTGAACAAGTTTCTCTACTTTTACTTACTTAATTAAGCCTTAGCTTTTGCTTTTCCTTTAATTATACTCACTTCACTAGTGCAATTAAACTTTGTTACATCGGTTCCTATATTTACATGTTAGATCGGTTATTGGTCTGATCTAACATCAAACGTTGTAATAAATAGTGTATTATACAATCGGTTAAAATGACAGATGTAACAAGTCAAAATTGAAAATTGATTTATCACATCGGTTAAATTTGAACCAATCTAACAAGTCAATTCAAAATTGATTCATTACATCGGTTAAATTTGAACCAATCTAACAAGTCAAATTTAAAATTGATTTATTACATCGGTTAAATTTGAACCAATCTAACAAGTCAAATTCAAAATTGATTTGTTACATTGGTTAAATTTGAACCAATCTAACAAGTCATATTCAAAATTTAACTATATTTCATACTTCCTTCATTATACAATTAGTAAATCAACTAAATATCAATTGCATCGTAGCATTGTCACGGCAAATAAGTAGAACTAGAACAATAATGTAATTATAGACATAATCAAATTGAACATGCCTCGACCCAAGGAGTCACATGATGACATCAACTATGTTGACAATACATTATACTAAACATGAAAACACAAACAAATCACAAGTTTGAGTATACATAAAAGATAGTAATCATATTAATAATCAGGATTAACCCAAAAAGATTTATATGAATTAACAGAACCAAATCACTTGAATGATTACTATATTCACCGTCTCTGGCCAAAGATTTCATTGTCAGCTGCAAGCACGAAATCAACACAACAATTTAATACATTAGCGTCCAAAAAACCATCACAAAACTGAATGAGACACATATTCAAAACTCAAACCAATAATTAACATTTAAAAAACATAATAAATAATAAAAAAGTTATCATAATAATTCAAAAAATAAAAATAAACAACAAACAATTTGACTCAGCTTCTTTACATCATCATCATGGCCTTCAACAATAGACCCCAATTCATCACCACAGATTTGGAATCCTGAATCTTTAACTTCCTCTAGCACTTTGTAATCGCTTTGTTGCGCGTCTGTGAATATATAATCAAAAGTAAACATATTGGCTCTGATATTTATAAGCTACGAGAATAATGACAAAGAAACTTACCTTGCAGAAACTGAAATGCTACTTTGGAAACTAAAACTGCCACCCTCAGCTTCTACTGGAGTAAGGAAAGGATGAGTCTTTGAGAAATCAAACAGGAAGATGTCACATTCTATTTCTATGCATTGAAGAGAAAACTGAGGAATCACTGTTATGGTACTTTATAAGTATTCTCAAATCCTTTACTAAGAAAAACACTTTTCACAGAGTTAATGAGCACGAGTGTTGTTTATACTGGATAACAAGTTTACAAAAGAAAAACAAGATCGCTTCGGTCTTTATTGAAACTGATAATAGTGGATGACATGTAATTAACAGGATAACCAATTGTACCTACGTAATTTATAGCAAATGTCATTTCAATTTTCTCTTCAGGGAATTCAATGTTCTGAGAGTATACTCCTGCATTATTTCTGTAAAACAAATTTTATTAATTCCAATAAACTATTACCATAAAAATTTGGCAACCGCGATCTCAATTCTCAACTGAAATCATTTAATAAAAACACTTACATGATAATATTATAAGGCAATTCTAAAGCTAAAAACTCTGAACAAAATCTCTGTACAGAAGCAAGAGAGCTAAGATCAATTTCCAATAGAATTATCTCAGCATTAAGACTCTCCTTTTGGATTTTCTCTCTAACTTCACAACCCTTTTTCAAGTCCCTAGCACCAACCACAACTCACACTCCTCTCTTTGCTAACACCTTAGCTGTTTCAGCTCCAATACCTAAAGTGGCACCTTCAATTAAAAATATCCATAACAAATAAAAAAATTCATTAACTAATACACAATGTGAAGATCAGAGGTTAGTGGCATTCCGACGTGTGGTGGTGTCGAATTTCCATGGCGGCTTGTTACTGGTCTTTGATTGAAGAAGAGTGAATATCGGAAACAAGTTGACGGATGAAATCATTGGAATTTTCGAAAGCACATGAGATGAGGAGTCGTCGGGATTGTGAAGAAGTGGTGGTGAATTCGCCGGATCTATAGCTGTTAGAGTCGCTGAAAGCAAAAGAAGTGAAATTATCGTTGATGGTGAATTCGTTGAAATTGTGTCCCATGTAAGTCTAACTCTCGGTTCCCATAACTGTAACGGTGTTAGGTTAGGAATTGGGTTGCGCCGGACCAATTTGTCGCCGACACGGAAGTGAAAACAGAATTTAAGAGAAAACAATTTAGGGAAATACAAATTTAAGTGTTGATTGCGAAGGAAGGAACGAAAATATACTTTAGAGAAAACAAAATTTACTTAGAGTTTACGTTCAAGGATGAAAGGTGAAAGCAGTGAAGGGTGAAGGATGAACCTGAGGCATAAGGATTTGTGTTTAGGCGCATTTTAAAAAAAAACTACAATAAAAATTGTTGAATTTAAAGGAATTTTTGTAGTAAAATGTTTGTTAGAACAATTTAATATAATAGATATAATAAAATTTATAAAAATAATTATAAATTTATTATTGTTCTTTTTTTGTGTGGAATTTTTTTTTAATATGTACGTTAGAATAGTTAAATTATAATAGATTTAATAAAGTTTATCATAATAACAAGTTTGTTACTGGGTTATTATTATATTGGATGTATAACAACCGATCTAATATCGACGGTGTAATAAGGTTAAAATGTATTGGTGTTTAGACTAAACATACGACTTTAATATTTTGGCCTGTTTGAAATAAATAATAAAATACTTAATTTAATATTTGATCTCTTATGTTTATTTTAGTTTTATATGTTTTAAAAGTTTTAAATTGATCTATTACGTTAATAATGTTGGGTTAAATTAATCTTTTATGTTAATTTTTGAGTTAAGGTCGCGAAAATTTGTGATGTGTTTAATGATAATGTGATGTGACAATTAATGGCTTGACTTTATTTCATATTTTGTCCCATATTTAGAATCCTATCTGAAGGAAACAACAAATGCTAATGTTATATTAATATAATTGACCAATTTAAAACTTTTAAAATTTAAGAGACTAAAATGAAACATAAAATAAATGTAAGATCAAATATAAAATTAAGTCAAGATATTAATTGTCATGTCATGTTTCCGTTACACTTCACAAATTTTCACGGTGATATGCCAGAATTTAACATAAAAGATTAAATGAACTTAACTTTATTAAATTAAGAAACCATCTTTATATTTCTAAAATATGAGACCAAAATGAAACATAAAATATACTTAAGGTACCAAACACGGAATTATACCATAATAAAATTTAAAATCTTATGAAATGATTGTTTCTCATAGGAAAAATATAAAATGTTAATTTAAAAGTTTATTTTATTCTTATAAATCAATTTAGAAATGTAAAAACTCTAAAAAAAAAATTCAAATTAATATCTACATATCCGAATTGATTATTGCAAAAAAAGTTAAAATCGACAACAACAAAAAAAATCTAGTGGAGCCTTTGAGAATGTATAGGATGAGAGAAGAAATTTCCAACTTTGATTAGTAGTAGTCTGAATTAGGCCTCAACCCCTCTCTATCATAGATCATGTCTATAAGGCCCATGTTCTAGCAACATAATGTCATACTCAATTTGGTTGGTCATAATTGTAACCATCTCACCTCACCAAAGAATGTTTGTCTCGACGAAACATCAGTTATTATCTTTAAGGTTATGTCTGTCAACTAACCTGAATATCCTCTATAAATAACATGGTTATAACATAGTTAAAGTACACAAATTTATCTTTTTTAAACTTCTCTTTTTTCAATCACTTAGTGACTTGAACCAGGACCGACTCGAGCGTAAGCTTCTAAAGCAACCATTTTAGATTTTTATAAAAAATAAAAACTTTATTTTACTAAAAGATCTCAAAAAAAATTTATTAATAAAATATAAATTTTTTCATATAGAAGGTCTCAAATTTTAATATTTTTCAAATTAAAACATATAAAAATTTTCTAAATTTAATATTGTCTTAACAGTATTAAATCAATTAAAAAAGAAATATTACATGACATCAATTATATTAATTTAGTGATGTCATGTTAAAATTAAAAAAATCAACTGTAGGTCTCATTAAAATTCGTTGTAGGCCTTCAAATGTATTGGATCAATCCTAACTTGAACATCAAAGTGTCTATATGTACTACCACCTCATCCTAAAGGAGACGAAATGTTATTTTAGTAATATCATCCCAATTAGGTGATCACTTTCGATCTTATCTAGATTATTGGAGCAATCATTGAGAAACAAGGGTCTTAAAAAAAAAGGGTCTAAACTAGACTCAAATGATGATAAACCTCTTGTCCCCTTAGACTCAAGCTTAAAAAAAGAAGGGTCTAAGCTAAACTTAAAAATTCATACATTACTTGAGAATGGAGGTTAACTATAGTTTATAAACAACACCAACACTCCTCTATCCATGAAGACACCTTTTAATAAGGAAAAAACTACGACGACTTATGCACATAATCCAAGTTAAATAATATCTTGAAAACATGACTTGAGATCGGAACACTAAAAGAAATATCTTATAATATAAATATCAATACAAAAAAATACATCAATGTGTGTTAGTAACATAATATATATATATGATCATTATCATTCGAAAAAAACAGAGACAATAAAATTATATTATAAAAAAATTATAATTACTATTCATATTTATAATTTATTTTATATATTTTTTCATTTATTTACACTATCAACCATGTTTTAATATAAGAGCTTGACATTGTAACTTTAAAGAACATATTTAAAATTTCGTACGAGACAATTGTAAAATAGTCATTACTGTCACAGTAATTAATAATAATTTATCTCTTTATCAGTTAAAAAAAATGTTTCTATACTATATATATGTGAACAAACAACCATTCAAAATTTTATCTATGACTTTGTCATGCGTTCAATTCTTTACAATTAAAGTCTACCGTAATCTTCAAGTTTGTGGGATATCATGAAGTTTGAGTAAAAAAATAGAATATGATAGTATTTTAATCAATCCATCTTGACTCACAACATAAATCAAACCACGAGTTCATACATATTTTCCTCTTATTTAGTGTCTTTGAGAACTAAAACTTCTACAACACTTGGTGGTTTCTAATTTTTTTTTTCTTTCATAGTAATAAAATGTGGAAGCAGCTTTTCTTATTGGAGGTGTTGATGTTTTATGTCCTGGCATTGGTCTCTGCCCAAAGTGCCAAGAACGTGATAGCTTATGAATCAAAAAAATTTCAGAACAAAGTGGAGTTGAAGAAATGGGGTGTATTATGCGCAGCCGAGGATGGAAATAAATCATTGTGATGGCTCAACAAATATGGTTGGGCTTCCTTTTGTGGACCTGTTGGGCCTCTTGGCATAGCATCTTGTGGGAAATGCTTAAATGTATGTATCTATCTAGAAAATTATACCTTTTACTCCTCATATTATACTCTTACCTCCACAAATATTATAAAAGAACGTTTTTATCCTCATATAAATATTAAAAGTTTGTATATTCACTCTCAATACCATTAGTTTTTCAATATACAAATGAGTGTCAAAATTTTCTTTTTTTCCGGAAAACTATTTTCAAGTTTTCCGATATAGATGTTATACTCTAGAAAACATTTTTCAAGTTTTTTGGTACACATCTTACTTCGAAAAACTTGAAACCCCTTAGTCTTATGTACCAGAAAACTTCAATTGTAGACATAGCCATTATGGATTGAATTGATAACTTCCAACATGTAAGTCCTCCTGCAAGGGTAGAGACATATCTTGTTGTAGATCTTTTATCATCTATATCACCTGCACAATCAGAATAAACATATCCTACTACTGAAGGATCACCTTGTCTGCTACTAAATATGATACTATGACATGTTGTACCCTTCAAGTACCTGAAAATCCACTTGATGGCTTCCCAATGATGTTTACCTGGTTTGGACATAAGCTTGCAAACTTAACTTACAGCTTGTGCCAAATATGGTCTAGTGCAAACCATAGAATAGATTAAACAACCAACAACACTAACATACGAAATGCTTGACATATACTTAGCTTCTACATTTGTCTTTGGACATTGATCCAACAACAACTTAAAGTGATTCGCCAATGGAGTACTCACAACCTTCAAATTGCTCATATCAAATTTGTCTATCATATTTTCAACATAAATTTTCTAAGAGATCCATAACTTTCTAGTACTCCATGTGAATTTCCATACCAATAATATATTTAACAACACCCAAGTTTTTCATGTCAAACTCTTTTCCCAATATAGTTCTCAGATCATTTACATCTTGTAAATGATTAGTAGTAGTTGCAACATATCATCAACATACGTGACAGGAAAATAAGAAAGCTATCATCAAAGATCCTAACATAAACACAACATTCATACTCATATCTTTGGTAACCAATTGGAAACATGTATGCATCAAAATGCTTGTATCATTGCCTTCGAGGCTATTTTAGACCATACAAAGACTTCTTCAATTTACAAACTAGTCTACCTTTTCCAATATCTTTGAAATTGTCTAGCTTCTCCTTGTAAATTTGCTAATCTAGATTACCGTGAATAAATGATGTCTTTACACCCATTTGCTCTAAATGCATGTCTCGACTGGCTACCAAGGCTAACATTGCCCTAATAGAAGTATGTCTAACGAAGTAACATAAAATTTCATCATAGACAATCCCCTTCTATTGTGAGTACCCCTTTGTTACAAGACAAGCCTTGAACTTTTCTCATTCTTTTTCTATTACTGTTGGTTTTCTCTTGTATACTCACTTGCATCCGATAATAGTTTTCCCACCATAGCACCCATCCACTTATCTTTCTCTTAGGTAGCTATAGCCTCTCAAAAAGTACACGAGTCTCTAGAACTAGTAAGAAGTGCATAAGTTGCCAAGTCTTTTTACCCACATCTTTCTGGTTGTTGAATCTAATGGCACTCTCAACCACATATAAAAGAGTAATCTTGTACTCCACATGTATGTTCAATTTCAAATTTTGGTTCGGCTTGTGATACAGGTACTACCCAAGTATTGCCTACTAGCAGTGGTTTAACTCGACCTGAATCACCTTACTGTTGTAAGTTTCTTTCTCTGATGTGGAAACATCTTTTTCAAGTGACTATTTCAACACAAACTACTCATTAAACACAACTGTTGCGGCCTAAAATTTCGAGTGTTTCTCGAATTCAATGGAGTCGCCACCAAAATTTATTTTAAAACAGGGAAAATATTGAGAAACCCTTAAAAATAGAAAAAATGGTCTTTGAAACCAAATTTGAGTTCAAGAGTCGATTATGCGTAGGGAAGGTATTAGCACCCTACGACATCCGTTAAAAACGGTTACCTATAATTAATTGTGCAAAATTAATTTTAACTTAAGTATATTTATTTTTCTTTATTATTAAATATGAATGAGAATTATTACTATATTTAAAACATGATTTTGAAATAAATATGTACTTAACAAACAAAGGACAAAAAAAAAGAAAATGTTATTTATGTCCTTGACAAGAATGTGATCTTGCTCCTACGTATCTCCCGATGCGATGGAGAAATCAAAGCTACGTAGTTCTTGGTTAATGTCGATGTATTGATTGTTTTTAAAGAAAATTTGTTTTGTGATAAAAAAAGTTTTGCCGAAAAGAAAAAAAAAAAATAAAAGAGTTTGATTTGAATAAGTATTTTAAAATATGAGTTTTAAGATGATCAAGTTGTACAACTTGTGTCCCAAAACTCAAGAAATAAAGAAGATGTCACATCTAATTTAATCATCTAAAAAAAATATTATTACTCTCAATTTTTAAATTGAGTTTCAAAACCACCAAGTAGTACAACTTGTGTTTTAACAACTCAAAGATAAAAAAAGAGTTACACCTAATAAATAAGTCAATTTTAGATTAGTTTATTAAAACAAATAAATGAATGAGTAAATAAATAGGATAAAATAAATAAAATAAAATAAATAAGTAAAATAAAAAGAGTTTTAGAACTATCAAGTTGTACTACTTGTGTCCTAACAACTCAAAGATTAAAAAGAGTTACGTCTAATAAATAAATTGATTTTAGATTAGTTCGTTAGAATAAATAAATAAACGAATAAATAAATAGAATAAAATAAATAAAATAAAATAAATAAGTAAAATAGAGTTTTAGAACTATCAAGTTGTACCACCTGTGTCCTAACAACTCAAAGATTAAAAAGATATCACATTTAATTAATTTTTAACATAGTATTTATTTGCATTTTTATGATGAAATTGATATTTAATTATGAAGAAAATTAAACATTTTTTTAAAAAAAAAGAATAAATAAAAAAAGTAAAAAATAAAATAAAATAAAATAAAATGAATAGATTTAAATTGGCTTCGATTAGTAATGTTTAAATGGGTTGAGATTAGTAAGATAAAATGGGTTGAGATTAGTAAGATAACATGAACGAATTTAAATGGGCTAGGTTATGGGCTGAGATTAAAATGAATAGATTTGGGCTGTCAAACAGAGGAGGCGCTCAGGAAGGGTTAAAACAAGAAACTAGAAAACCCTAGCTTATCTTAAGGAGGTGGCCAAGCAAGTCAAAACCGGGTTAAAACAGAAACTAGAAAAACCCTAGTTTCATGTCAAGGGAGGCGGCCGCATTAAGGGAAACAACCCCAAAATGAGAACTCTGTGGATAAGCAACACGAAAACGAAGAAGGACGAAGAAGCAACGACGACAGTGACAAAGGCAACAACGGCGATGGCAATGATAAAGGCGTCAACGGTGACGAAAGTGACAAAAGACGTCAACGGCAAACAGTAGTGACATCAGGCGCAGTTTCGAAATTTTATTCATATTTTTATAAGTTTCTTTCATTAATTTTTATTTAAAAAAAAAAAACAACAACATTTTTAAACGAAATATTAGTTGTATGATGAAGATGTCGAAACAGATTTATTGTAAAATAAAAATACCTGTGATTTCTATTTGTTGTTGTTACTGGTCTCTGATTTCTTCCTCTTCCTATTTCTTTGTGTGTTTTTTATCCGTAGTGTTAATCTTTTTTTTTTTCCTCCTTTTTTTAAACAAAATGGGGATGTATTTATAGAGTTTTTTTATTTGTTTAGTTGCTTTCTTTGCCTGCCTTAGTCCTTCTCCATCAATTTCCTGTTTGATGTTTTGATTGCTTTGCTCATCATCTGCATTTTTCTGCACCTTTAATGCCTTCACAATTTTAGATTATTTGTTCTGATCTGTTCATTGCTGAGCTTTTATTTGTCTTTTAGTTTCTTTTTTTTTTAAACTCAAAAATTTGTCATTTAGTTCTGCATAATGTGTACAAATACTGACTTATAAATTATGTTTTTATGTTTCTCTAATTAGTTACAAAGCAAAGGTCAATGACACTGCATCTGAAACAGAAAGGCAGCAACAAAATTGAGCCAAACACTGCATCAGAAACAGAGAGGCAACAACAGCAACAAAACAGAGCCAAAGGCTTAATTTAGTTTGGTTTAAATCTTATTGTAATTTAATTTGATTTAATATTTATGGTTGCAATTTGATTGTAATTGTAATTTAAAAATTATAACTTGATTTGGCATTGTAAATTGATGAGCCTACTTATTGTAAATATATTTACTTCCTTTTTTAATATATATTTTCCTTTTTGATTTATTTTTAATAAATTGGACAAAATTAAGGTACTACAGCTGCCCCTATTTAATTATATTTTACTTGAAAAATATGAAAATATGAGTAACAATGGTATTCATTTTCATGTTATCAAGTAAAAGATAAATAAATATAAGGACCTAAATTTTGTCCAATAACAGATACATGTATTAAAGTGCATTTGAAATGTTAAAGTGAGAATGATGCAAATTTTTTTAGATGTGCAGAATAATCGTCTTCGGATTAATTACCAATGCGTAGATCGACAGAAATAAAGATGATCATCTTCGGATTGGTTACTGATGCGTAGATCGATAGAAATGAAGGTGATTGTCTTCGGATTGGTTACCGATGCGTGGATCTATAGAAATTAAAAATGATCGTCTTCGGATTGGTTACCGATGCGTAGATCTATTGAAATGAAAGTGATCGTCTTTGGATTGTTTACCAATGCGTAGATCTATAGAAATGAAAGTGATCGTCTTCAGATTGGTTACCGATGTGTGGATCTATAGAAATTAAAAATGACCATCTTCAGATTGGTTACCGATGCGTAGATCTATAGAAATGTAAGTGATCGTCTTCGGATTGGTTACCGGTGCGTAGATCTATAGAAATTAAAAATGATCGTCTTCAGATTGGTTACTGATGCATAGATCTATAGAAATGAAAGTGATCGTCTTCGGATTGGTTACCGATGCGTAGATCTATAGAAATGAAAGTGATCGTCTTCGGATTGTTTACCGATGCGTAGATCGTAATTGGTCCAATCTTGAAGGTGGATAAAGAGGGGGAATAAGTATATGATATTTGCAATTCAGATGATAAGGTATGGACGATTCATCCGTGTGTGATGCATTAAGTATAGGTAAAGTGTCAATGAAGATGCATGGATCATGTGTGTATGAGTAACTTATGTATGGTTTATGTGTCATGCATTATAGATAAATTTTTGTTCTTTTATTTGATTCCCCGATCCTTGTGTTTTTCTCCGTCCCAAGATTCAATGGATGAATAAAGACAAATATTGTTTCCACATGATGACTCTTCGTATCTATCAAATGACCGCTTTTTCGAAGAGAAGCAAAAATCCATTGTTTAAAATGACTACCCTCCTTATTATTCTTCACACACTCATATATCTTGAGAATCAAACGAGTTCCCGTGTATATTTTCAAGTGTCAAAATGTTTAAAATACTTTTATATTTTCACATATTTCAAATTCCAACATTTATTATCATAAATTTTTTTTTTTGAAACAATAGAAATCAATTATGAAACTGGATTGATATATAAAGAGTGTAACGTACAATATTGAATGACAATATTGGAAAATGTACATTCGTTACATTGAAAGCACAAACAATTGAGGTAGGGGTTACAATGTGGGGATGAGTATGTTTAATTTTAGGTGGAGACATAACAAACGCTGGTCATTCTCGTAATTTAGGAATCCTAATAATCAACTTCCAAGAATAATAATTGCCACAATATGAAGCGCTTGATTTTTTTTATCCCTGACTTTTGCATGGACCGCTCTTTCAAGTTTCTAATCCATCGGGATGCTCTAATTTTTGCCTAGGTCGACTTTTCAGGTTTTCAACCTAGCGAGCCCTTTTTTTTAAGCATAATATTTTTTGACTGCATCTGAATTTACTGGAATTGGAAGGTCATCTCCATCCATTTATGCGAGTATTAAAGCTCCCCCAGAAAAAGCTTTTTTCACAACATATGGTCCTTCATAATTCGGGGTCCATTTTCCACGAGCATCATTTTTTATGGGCAATATTTTTAACACTAAATCCCCTTCTTTGAACTCTCGAGGACGAACTCTTTTCTCGTATGCCTTTTTAAGTCTTTTTTGATATAGCTGGCCGTGACATAGAGCTATCATTTTTTTTTCTTCTATGAGATTTAATTGGTCAAATCGTGATTGAACCCACTCAGCCTCGTCTAGTTTTGTTTCCATCAATACTCTGATCGAGGGAATTTCAACTTCAATGGGAAGTACCGCTTCCATTCCATACACCAATGAGAAAGGAGTTGCCCCTGTTGAGGTTCGAACAGAGGTTCTATAACCATGTAATGCAAAAGGAAACATTTCATGCCAATCCTTATATGTCTCCACCATCTTTTGTATGATCTTCTTGATATTCTTATTTGTTGCTTCTACAGCTCCATTCATTTTCGGACGATATGGCGAAGAATTATGGTGCTGAATTTTGAAATTATCACACAACTCTTTCATCATTTTGTTATTCAAATTAGTCGCGTAATCAGTGACTATCTTGTTTGGTAAGCCATATCGACAAATCAATTCTCTTTTGATGAATTTTACAACCACACTTCTCGTCACATTGGCATAAGAAGCGGCTTCAACCCATTTTGTGAAGTAATCAATAGCTACCAAGATAAACCGGTGACCATTGGAAACTTTTGGCTCGATGAGTCCAATAACATCCATCCCACATATTGAAAACGGCCATGGTGATGTTAAAACATTCAAAGAGGTGGGCGGTACATGAGGTGGGCGGTACATGTACTTTATCAGCATGTATTTGACATTTGTGACATTTCTTTACGTGACTAAAGCAGTCGGATTCCATAGTCAACCAATAGTAGCCAGTCCTTAAGATTTTTCTTGCCATTGTGTGCCCATTTGCATGAGTTCCAAAAGAACCTTCGTGAACCTCTTGGATAATTTTCTCCGCTTCTGCTTTATCCACACATCTGAGGAGAACCATATCATGATTTCTCTTATAAAGCGCATCACCATTCAAGAAGAAATTCATTGACAATCTCCTTAAAACCCTTTTGTCGTTCTCTGAAATATCCAATGGATATTCCTTATTCTTAACATATGATTTGATGTCATAAAACCACGGCTTGCCATCCAACTCTTCTTCTATTGATAAGCAATATGCAGGTTTATCTCTTTGTTGAATTTTTATGACTGGTCCGTCTTGATTAGTGATTATTTTGAACATTGACGACAAAGTGGCCAAGGCGTCAGCTAACTGGTTTTCTTCTCGAGGGATATGGTGAAAAGTAATCTTCTCAAAGTGTTCTGTCAATTCTTTAATATGGGTGTGATACATAATCAATTTAGAATCTCGCGTTTCCCACTCTCCTTTCGTCTGATGGATGACCAACAATGAGTCTCCATATACTTAAAGAAATTTTATATTTGATTCGATAACTGCTTTAATGCCCATAACACATGCTTTATATTCTGCAATATTGTTTGTACAATCAAAACACAACCTAGCCGTAAATGGAGTGAACTGGTTCTCTGGAGAAATCAAAATGGCTCCAATTCCATGCCCTAACGCATTAGAGGCACCATCAAACACCAACCTCCATTTTTCTTTATCAGATGATTCAATCTCTTCAACTAAAGTCATTATGTCTTCATCGGAGAATTCACACTGCATTGATTGATAATCTTCTACCGGTTGATGGGCTAAGTACTCTGCTAGTGCGCTTCCTTTGATAGATTTTTGTGTAACATATACCAAATCGTATTCTGATAACAACATCTGCCAACGGGCGATCCTTCCAGTAAGAGCAGGTTTCTCAAAGATGTACTTAATTGGGTCCATTTTAGACACCAACCAAGTTGTATGACATAACATGTATTGCCTCAACCGACGAGCAGCCCATGCCAATGCGCAACATGTTCGTTCAAGTAGTGAATATCTTGTTTCACAACTGGTGAACTTTTTGCTCAAATAATAAATAGCATGTTCTTTCCTACCAGATTCATCATGCTGCCCCAGTACGCAGCCCATTGACTCGTCAAGTACTGTTAAGTACATAATAAGTGGTTTCCCATGAACAGGAGGCACTAGGATGGGAGGTTTTGATAAGTTTTTTTTAAGCATAATATTTTTTGACTGCATCTGAGTTTACTGGAAGTGGAAGCTCATCTCCATCCATTTCTGCGAGTATTAGAGCTCCCCCAGAGAAAGCTTTTTTCACAACATATGGTCCTTCGTAGTTCGGAGTCCACTTTCCCCGAGAATCTTTTTTTATGGGCAATATTTTCTTCAACACTAATTCTCCTTCTCGAAACTCTCGAGGACGGACTTTTTTCTCGTAAGCTTTTTTGAGTCTTTTTTGATATAGTTGACCATGACACAAAGCTATCATTCTTTTTTCTTCTATGAGATTCAATTGGTCATATCGTGATTGAACCCATTCTGCCTCTTCTAGTTTTGTTTCCATCAGGACTTTGATTGAGGGAATTTCGACTTCGATGGGAAGTACCGCTTCCATTCCATACACCAATGAGAAAGGAGTTGCCCCTGTTGAGGTACGAACAGAGGTTCTATAGCCATGTAATGCAAAGGGAAGCATTTCATGCCAATCCTTATATGTCTCCACCATCTTCTGTATGATCTTCTTGATATTCTTATTTGCTGCTTCTACAGCCCCATTCATTTTCGGACGATATGGAGAAGAATTATGGTGTTGAATTTTGAAATTATCACACAACTCTTTCATCATTTTGTTATTCAGATTAGTCGCGTTATCAGTGATTATCTTATTTGGCAATCCATATCGACAAATCAATTCTCTTTTGATGAATCTGACAACCACACTTCTCGTCACATTGGCATAAGAAGCGGCTTCAACCCATTTTGTGAAATAATCAATAGCTACTAGGATAAACCGGTGTCCATTTGAAGCCTTAGGCTCGATGAGTCCAATAACATCCATTCCCCACATTGAAAATGGCCATGGTGATGTTAAAACATTCAAAGAAGTGGGTGGTACATGTATTTTATCAGCATAGATTTGACATTTGTGACATTTCTTTACGTGACTAAAGCAGTCGGATTCCATGGTCAACCAGTAGTAGCCAGCCCTTAAGATTTTTCTAGCCATTGTGTGCCCATTTGCATGAGTTCCGAAAGAACCTTCGTGAACCTCTTGGATAATTTTCCCCGCTTCTGCTTTATCCACACATCTGAGGAGAACCATATCATGATTTCTCTTATAAAGCACATCACCATTCAAGAAGAAATTCATTGACAATCTCCTTAAAACCCTTTTGTCGTTCTCTGAAATACCCAATGGATATTCCTTATTCTTAACATATGATTTGATGTCATAAAACCACGGCTTGCCATCCAACTCTTCTTCTATTGATAAGCAATATGCAGGTTTATCTCTTTGTTGAATCTTTATGACCGGCACGTCTTGATTAGTGGTTATTTTGAACATTGACGACAAAGTGGCCAAGGCGTCAGCTAACTGGTTTTCTTCTCGAGGGATATGGTGAAAAGTAATCTTCTCAAATTGTTCTGTCAATTCTTTGATATGGGTGTGATACGGAATCAATTTAGAATCTCGCGTTTCCCACTCTCCTTTCGTCTGATGGATGACCAACAATGAGTCTCCATATACTTAAAGAAATTTTATATTTGATTCGATAACTGCTTTAATGCCCATAACACATGCTTCATATTCTGCAATATTGTTTGTACAATCAAAACACAACCTAGCCGTAAATGGAGTGAACTGGTTCTTTGGAGAAATCAAAATGGCTCCAATTCCATGCCCTAATACATTAGAGGCACCATCAAACACCAACCTCCATTTTTCTTTATCAGATGATTCAATCTCTTCAACTAAAGTCATTATGTCTTCATCGGGGAATTCACACTGCATTGATTGATAATCTTCTACCGGTTGTTGGGCTAAGTACTCTGCTAGTGCGCTTCCTTTGATAGATTTTTGTGTAACATATACCAAATCGTATTCTGATAACAACATCTACCAACGGACGATCCTTCCAGTAAGAGCAGGTTTCTCAAAGATGTACTTAATTGGGTCCATTTTAGACACCAGCCAAGTTGTATGAAATAACATGTATTGCCTCAACTGACGAGCAGCCCATGCCAATGCGCAACATGTTAGTTTAAGCAGTGAATATCTTGTTTCACAACTGGTGAACTTTTTGCTCAAATAATAAATAGCATGTTCTTTCCTACCAGATTCATCATGCTGCCCCAGTACGCATCCCAAGAACAGGAGGCACTAGGATGTGAGGTTTTGATAAGTACTGCTTAATCTTTTCGAAAGCTTTTTGACAATTCTCATTCCATTCAACCTTTTGGTCTTTGCGCAACAGTTTGAAAATCGGTTCGCATGTAGCGGTGAGATGAGATATAAACCTTGCAATGTAATTCAATCTACCCAAAAAGCCACGAACTTCTTTTTCCGT
>NC_021164.2:23492855-23494159 GCF_000331145.2 Cicer arietinum | reverse complement strand
TTTAACTTCTTTTTTATCATGCTCAGTCCCTAAATTGATTACCTCAACAGGTTCTTGATAGGGTTGGATTATCTTAGCTTCTTGTTCAATTAGGCTTTCTAGTTCTGGGGGAAGCTCACAATCGTCTTCACAATCCTCATCAGCATGATTAATCAGACGTTCAAAATTACAAGAAATGGTTCTAGCGCTGCTATTTTCAACATATTCATTTTCGACTCTGCATTGTTTAAATTAAGAAGAAAGGAAAAAAAAAGAAAATATGAATAAGGATTGCCAAAAGAAAGAGAAAAGAGAAAAAACAAAACCAGTTGGAGAATTCAAAAATGCATTTATTGATAATAAGTACGGAATTGAAATACATATGCCCTAATTAGTTATCCTTATAGCCTCTGGGAGAGCAAAAGGAGTTAAAAATACATAATTACTTTGAACACAAATTAACAAACACGGGAAACTCGATGATCTTCCAATTGTTGAGATTGGCGTTTGGAGGACAAGGGTACACTAGCTTGAGGGTATCATCATCACCATGACCCTCTTCCGCAACAGCCACCTGATCAGCATATATTATTTCGGCACTTTGAAAATTTTGGCAAATGTCACAAAAAGGAATCTTCTGTGAATTCGGTATCCAGTTTTCCCAACGAGTCACCTTGTTTTCTCTTTTTTCCTTCGCAACCTTTTCTTTATCAGCTTGAGTAGGTACATATCCCAGCCCGTACCTATTGTTCTTTTCTGGTATTTCTATCAACTTCCCCAAATTGAGAAAAACTCCTCCTTCTAACATGGATTTGGTAGACTTCAATGATGTGGTAGATTGTTTTGGTTCTTTTAAACAATATCCTTCACCCATGAAGACAACATTGGCAATTTCTAATGCTTGAAAAGAAATCTATATGGCTTCCTCCATGTCTTCAATGTAGCCTGTAGAAGATAAATGACTTACTATCATATCTTCTTCCCCAGATATTATTACCAGCTTATTGTTCACTATAAATTTTAGCTTTTGATGGAGGGTGGATGTCACTGCTCCAGCAACATGAATCCATGGTATCCCTAAAAGACAACTGTATGCCGGTTTAATATCCATCACTTGGAAAGTTATCTCAAAGATATGGGGTCCGATTTGAATCGGCAGGTCAATCTCACCAACAACTTGTCTTCTAGATCCATCAAACGCTTTCACCACCAAAGCACTAGGCTTCAAACAGGCTCCCTCAACAAATAGTTTTGATAGTGTCAATTTAGGCATGACATTTAATGATGAACCATTATCTACTAGCACTCGTGCAAGAATGTGATCG
>NC_021164.2:23488035-23492794 GCF_000331145.2 Cicer arietinum | reverse complement strand
CCTTGTTTTCTCTTTTTTCCTTCGCAACCTTTTCTTTATCAGCTTGAGTAGGTACATATCCCAACCCGTACCTATTGTTCTTTTCTGGTATTTCTATCAACTTCCCCAAATTGAGAAAAACTCCTCCTTCTAACATGGATTTGGTAGACTTCAATGATGTGGTAGATTGTTTTGGTTCTTTTAAACAATATCCTTCACCCATGAAGACAACATTGGCAATTTCTAATGCTTGAAAAGAAATCTATATGGCTTCCTCCATGTCTTCAATGTAGCCTGTAGAAGATAAATGACTTACTATCATATCTTCTTCCCCAGATATTATTACCAGCTTATTGTTCACTATAAATTTTAGCTTTTGATGGAGGGTGGATGTCACTGCTCCAGCAACATGAATCCATGGTATCCCTAAAAGACAACTGTATGCCGGTTTAATATCCATCACTTGGAAAGTTATCTCAAAGATATGGGGTCCGATTTGAATTGAACCATTATCTACTAGCACTCGTGCAAGAATGTGATCGTGACACCTCATAGAGATGTGCAGTGCTTTATTATGCTCTGTCCCTTCAGCTGGCAATTCATTATCACTAAAACTCAGGCAACTACTAGCAGTGATGTTACCGACAACTCCGTCAAACTAATCGACAGTGATATCGTGAGTAACATGAGCTTCGTTTAAAACTTTCATCAGTGCCCTTCTATGTGCTTAATAATTCAATAACAAGGAGAGAACTAATATCTTGGAAGGAGTTTGATTTAGCTGATCCACCAAATGGGATGTGATTTCATATTTCCACGGTACCGCCTTGGTATTTTCGTAAGGAAAAGGGGTTGGTGCTTGGACAATTATTGCATTTGGCCTGCTAGGTGTTGGCTGAATATTCTCCTTTTTGTAAAGAATTTCTAATGGTTTTGGGAAAGATATATTATTTCCCACACACGACTCCATGGTGAACACATGACCATCTGTTGCATATTGGTCTATCTCATCTTCAATAACATTGATAGAGGCATCCCTATGGCCCGGCAAGGGATTACTCCCTATGTTGGGACCATCCTCTTTGAAGGTAAGCCATTTTGCATTAATCAATTCCTGCACTTTAGATTTTAAGGCTTGACAATCTTCGATGGAATGCCCCACGGCTCCTGCATGGTATTCACATTTGGCATTTGGATTGTCCCATTTTGGAAATGGTGGTTCAAGAGGTTTCATTGGTCTTGGGACTACCATTGAATTTTGAAGTAAGTGAGGCAACAATTGGCTGTACGTGACGGGAATTGGGTCAAAACGAGTTATACTTTTTTCTCGATTAACAGGTGGTCTATAGTGATTCGAAATTGGATTTTGGTTCCATTGATTTTGTTGGGAAAATCCGGTAGGTGGTGGTTGATAAAAAGGTGGTCTTGAAGAGTGATATTGAGGGTATGAGGCTTGTGTGGTTGCGGCCACATATGGATAAGGAATGTAAGGAGTTTGTGGTATCGGGGGCTGGAAATTTGGGGGTCGATAAGAATTGATGGGTGAAAAATAGGAGACTTTGGGGTTTACCATTACAACGTTAGCGTCCCCTTCTTTCTTTATTGTGAAGGTCGTTTGGGGTCTTTTTATGCCAGTTGTTGCACATACGATCTTTCCACTCCTCATCTCACTTTCTATCCTTTCTCCTATCATGACCAGATCAGAAAAGTTTGATGATATACTCCCAATCATCTTATCATAAAAAGACGACTGGAGAGTATCCATAAACATACCAACCATTTCTCTTTCAGATAAGGGAGGTTCCACTTGTGATGCCATTTCCCTCCACCGATGTGCATATTCTTTGAAAGATTCATTGTCCTTTTTCAATGAATTTTGCAATTGCATCTTATCAAGGGCCATGTCAATGTTGTACCTGTATTGTTTCAAAAAGGCATCGGCCAGGTCTTTCCAAGAACGAATTCGATTTCGCTCGAGATGGATATACCAACTTAACGATGCCCCACTCAAACTGTCTTGGAAAAAGTGAATGAGCAGCTTGTCGTTATGAGCATGAGAAGCCATTTTTCTGCAATACATAGTTAGATGATTTTTAGGACATGTGTTGCCCTAGTATTTTTCAAAGTCAGGAACCTTGAATTTGGGAGGGATAGTCACATCAGGAACCAAACACATATCGAAAGCTTCAAGGCCATAAACATTATACCCCTCAATTGCTTTTATTCGCTCTTCCAAGACATGGAATTTTTCCTTTGATTGTGTATCATCCCCAATGTGAGGTTGATGCCAATTCCCATTAGCATCGAAATGGGGTACTTGGGGTGCAATATATGGAATATTTTCTGATTGTAGAGCATTTTGGGGTGGCACGTAGCCCAGAGGAGATTGGATGTGTGATTGGTTTTGGTTTTGGGGGTTGATAGTTGAGTGGTTTGGGTTGTTGTCCATGGGGTTGACGACTAAAGGTAGAGTATAACCGGGTGGAAGACCATACATAAGAAATTGCATAGTTGTTGTATGAGGTTTATGGGTAGTCGGGGTAAAGCCTGGTGGGTGAGAATGAGTGGTTTGGTGTTCTTCATTTGCAGCCGGAGAATTCTCATATGTATTCCCCTTCCTTGACAAAGCCTGTAAAGCTTCTAAGATTTGATCAACCTTGTCCTTCAATTGGTTGACATCCATTCTCATCACCTCTTGATTTTGCTCAAGTTCTTCCATGATCTTCGAGTTTGCATGAGTCTGATAAGGGTGTCCGGGAAGCAGCTTTATTGATTTTTTATGTGTTTTTGTTTTAATAAATAAATAAAAAATTATGAGCATGTATTAAACATGAATGGAATGAAAATGCAATTATTATCTTTTTTTTTTTTTTACATTTGGATGTTAGGGAATCATAAGTCTTGCACGAATTATTAATGAAAGAAGAATATGAGAATCGATAAACAAAACAGCAAATCCTTCATTGATGAGAAAAAAAATATATTGCATTAAAATTAAAACGTTCCTCCCAATATATGGTTTCATCCTTCAAGTCATTATAGATCTTTTCTTGATAATCAATGTAATTCTTCAACTCACTAGAAGCTTCCTTTTCTGCTTTTAGTGCATCTTGGTGTTTTGAGAGTAATTCTTTGATTTCTTCCTTCTGTTGCCTCTCATTCCTTACTTGACTCTCATATTTATCTACCATTTCTTTCAGTTGTTTCTTTAAATCTTCAAACTCCCTTTTTATGTTCTTCTCAAAGCTTGCTGATTTTGTCCACAACTGCTTCCACATATAGGCTTCTTCAATAGCTGCATTCCTTTCTTGTTTTCGCACTATATGGTTTCATCCTTCAAGTCATTATATATCTTTTCTTGATAATCAATGTAATTCTTCAACTCACTAGAAGTTTCCATCTCTGCTTTTAGTGCATCTTGGTGTTTTGAGAGTAATTCTTCGATTTCTTCCTTCTGTTGCCTCTCATTCCTTACTTGACTCTCATATTTATCTGCCATTTCTTTCAGTTGTTTCTTTAAATCTTCAAACTCCCTTTTTATGTTCTTCTCAGAGCTTGCTGATTTTGTCCACAACTGCTTCCACATATAGGCTTCTTCAATAGCTGCATTCCTTTCTTGTTTTCGCACATCTAACTCTTCATTTGCGCCTCTCAAACAATATTGTATGTCAAGTTTATTTCCTTTTTCAATTTTCAACCTCTTGTTGCTTCTTCCGATAAACTGACTTTTACATGTGTTTTCTGATCGTAAGTTCTCATTCTCTTGGGTGACTTTTTCTAACTTCTCTTGCAGCTCTTTTTTCTCCTCTTCAGATTTTAGCAATGATGCTTTGAGTTCTTCTATCTCTTCATTTGCAACAAGAATAGGTTCAGACATTTCCTGATCATTTGAGGGTGTACTGTGGAAAGGCAGCTTGATTTCTTGGACTCTATTTTTTACCCATTGTTGATAGGGTTCTTTTGTGCTGCAACTTCTGCATCCAAGTGCTTTTCCTTTTCTGATGATCTTTTCCCAAGCTCGACTTATCCTTCGCAACATCGGTGGGTCTACTATACCCGTATTGTGCAAAATAAAAGCTTCCAACGACGTATCATCTGGTTTTTCCAACATAGGGTAGCCAAGCTGTCTCAAAGCTACCGCCGGATTGTAATTAATACATCCTTTGGTTCCCATGAGAGGCACATTTGGGAAACCTCCGCATTGACATATTATTTCCTCCACCCCTTGTTCTCTGTGATACCATGAAATTGTGTCTCCAGTAAGGCTAGCTATACAATGAGCCCATTCACGATTATCTTTAATTCCAATATGATACCCTTCCTTGAACATATCAGACATGAACCAGGTGTACAACACTGGAACACAACATAAAATGGTTCCCCCTTTCTTCTCATGTCGCATATGCAGAGAGTAGTATACATCAGCAAGAATCGCGGGAACTAGGTTTTGTTTATGTTTCTTAAAAGCTAAAAAGACATTGATAGCAACAAAATCAACAAAATTATTAAGGTTTGGGAATGAAACAATACCATAGATAATTAGAGCCAAAACATCTATAAAAGCACTCCATTCTTTTTTAACAGCTAAATCCTTTTTCTTCTTTTGTACTTGTCAACTCTCTTATGTCAATTTTCAACACTTCATAAATTGCCTCCAAACTTGGTGGTTGTCCAGTATATCGATAAGGATTTCCTTTTTCTAGAGAATAACCCAATATTCGCTCAAATTCCTCTAATGTCGGGGCCAACTGAAAGTCTTGAAAGGTGAAACATCTTAAGA
>NC_021164.2:23472078-23487389 GCF_000331145.2 Cicer arietinum | reverse complement strand
ATGTCTCTTAAACTTTTCAAATCAGGTTGTTTGAACTTTAAAAGTAAAGTTTTTCTCTTTTCCAATCCCATTGTCCACTTTAATTTAACACGTGACTAAAGTTCTTATGATTCCCCAACAATCCTAAAAATTGATGCAAAATGCCAGTTCATTTTCCAAAAGAAACAATGTCATGAGATATGAATGCAATTATGTAGAATGACGGTTGTGAATATATAACATTTTGAATGAATTTATGAGGTGTTTTTTGCTTATATGGATATTCTTATAATGAAATGGTCTATTGGCTTATGTAGTGAAACTCTCACAAAGGTGACTCTATAGTTCTAAACACGGTCCCTAGAGCCAATAATATCATTTTGGAATATTGTCAACAACAATAGGTAAGCTATTTGGAGTGACAATACCCTCAACAAGATCAAACTCTAGGTGAGATTTTCATGCTAACAAAACAGGATGTACATCCAGAAGGCTACCACTACACAACCTCGAAACTAAACTTAAGTTTTGTTCAAACCCGGGTGTAAGGTTTCACTCATACGTGTGTGTCTTAATAAAAGTGTAGGGTGTAGAATAAGTATGATTCAATAACTCCATAACGATAATAAAACATATAATAAATAATAAATACATAAATAGATAAATAAATAAATACATGAATAAATAAATAAATAAATAAAAATGATCTACAAGCTTAAAAAATATTATAATATCCACTAATTTATTATAAAAATAAATAAAAGAAAATGAATAACAAACAAAAATAAAAAAAAAAAGTTAAGAATTATGCACAATTAAAAATATCCGCAGTGGAGTCGCCAGCTATCGCGGCCTAAAATTTTGAGTGTTTCTCGAATTCAATGGAGTCGCCACCAAAATTTATTTTAAAATAGGAAAAATATTGGGAAACCCTTAAAAATAGAAAAAAAAATGGTCTTTGAAACCAAATTTGAGTTCGGGAGTCGATTATGCGTAGGGAATGTATTAGCACTCTACGACATCTGTTAAAACGGTTACCTATAATTAATTGTGCAAAATTAATTTTAACTTAAGTATATTTATTTTTCTTTATTATTAAATATGAATGACAATTATTACTATATCTAAAACATGATTTTGAAATAAATATGTACTTAACAAATAAAGGACAAAAAAAAGAAAATTTTATTTATGTGCTTGACAAGAATGTGATCTTGCTCCTACGTATCTTCCAGTGCGATGGAGAAATCAAAGCTACGTAGTTCTTGGTTAATGCGGATGTATTGATTGTATTTAAAGAAAATTTGTTTTGTGATAAAAAAAAAAGTTTTGTCGAAAAGAAAAAAAAAAGAGTTTGATTTGAATAAGTATTTTAAAATATGAGTTTTAAGACGATTAAGTTGTACAACTTGTGTCCCAAAACTCAAGAAATAAAGAAGATGTCACATCTAATTTAATCATCTAAAAAAAAAATTTATTACTCTCAATTTTTAAATTGAGTAAGTTGTACAACTTGTGTCCCAAAACTCAAGAAATAAAGAAGATGTCACATCTAATTTAATCATCTAAAAAAAAAATTTATTACTCTCAATTTTTAAATTGAGTTTCAAAACCACCAAGTAGTACAACTTGTGTTTTAACAACTCAGAGATAAAAAAAGAGTTACACCTAATAAATAAGTCAATTTTAGATTAGTTTATTAAAACAAATAAATGAATGAGTAAATAAATAGGATAAAATAAATAAGTAAAATAAAGAGTTTTAGAACTATCAAGTTGTACTACTTGTGTCCTAACAACTCAAAGATTAAAAAGAGTTACGTCTAATAAATAAATCGATTTTAGATTAGTTCGTTAGAATAAATAAATAAACGAATAAATAAATAGAATAAAATAAAATAAATAAGTAAAATAGAGTTTTAGAACTATCAAGTTGTACCACTTGTGTCCTAACAACTCAAAGATTAAAAATATATCACATCTAATTAATTTTTAACATAATATTTATTTGCATTTTTATGATGAAATTGATAGTTAATTATAAAGAAAATTAAACATTTTTTTTAAAAAAGAATAAATAATAAAAGTAAAAAATAAAATAAAATAAAATAAAATGAATAGATTTAAATTGGCTTAGATTAGTAATATTTAAATGGGCTGAGATTAGTAAGATAACATGAATGAATTTAAATGGGCTAGATTCTGGGCTGAGATTAAAATGAATAGATTTGGGCTGTCAAACAGAGGAGGCGCTCAGGAAGGGTTAAAACAAGAAACTAGAAAACCCTAGCTTATCTTAAGGAGGCGGCCAAGCAAGTCAAAACCGGGTTAAAACAGAAACTAGAAAAACCCTAGTTTCATGTCAAGGGAGGCGGCCGCATTAAGGGAAGCAACCCCAAAATGAGAACTTTGTGGATAAGCAACACGAAAACGAAGAAGGACGAAGAAGCAGCGACAACAGTGACAAAGGCAACAACGGCGATGGCAGTGATAAAGGCGTCAACGGTGACGAAAGTGACAAAAGACGTCAACGACGAACAGTAGTGACATCAGGCGCAGGTTCAAAATTTTATTCATATTTTTATAAGTTTCTTTCATTAATTTTTATTTTTATAAATAAAATAATAACAACATTTTTAAACGAAATATTAGTTGTATGATGAACATGTCGAAACAGATTTATTGTAAAATAAAATTACATGCGATTTCTATTTGTTGTTGTTACTGGTCTCTGATTTCTTCCTCTTCCTATTTCTTTGTGTGTTTTTTATCCGTGGTGTTAATCTTTTTTTCTTTTCCTCCTTTTTTTAAACAAAATGGGGATGTATTTATAGAGTTTTTTATTTGTTTAGGTGCTTTCTTTGCCTGCCTTGGTCCTTCTCCATCAATTTCATGTTCGATGTTTTGATTGCTTTGCTCATCATCTGCATTTTTCTGCATCTTTGATGCCTTCATAATTTTAGATTATTTGTTCTGATCTGTTCATTGCTGAGCTTTTATTTGTCTTTTAGTTTCTTTTTTTTAAACTCAAAAATTTGTCATTTAGTTCTGCATAATGTGTACAAATACTGACTTATAAATTATGTTTTTATGTTTCTATAATTAGTTACAAAGCAAAGGTCAATGACACTGCATCTGAAACAGAAAGGCAGCAACAAAACAGAGCCAAACACTGCATCAGAAACAGAGAGGCAACAACAGCAACAAAACAGAGCCAAAGGCTTAATTTAGTTTGGTTTAAATTTTATTGTAATTTAATTTGATTTAATATTTATGGTTGCAATTTGATTGTAATTGTAATTTAAAAATTATAACTTGATTTGGCATTGTAAATTGATGAGCCTACTTATTGTAAATATATTTACTTCCTTTTTTAATATATATTTTCTTTTTTGATTTATTTTTAATAAATTTGACAAAATTAGGGTACTACAACAACATCTCTACTGATCATCATCTTCTTTGAAACTGTATCCCATGACTTGAACCCCTTCACACATTTTGCGTTACCAGAATAATATATACTTCTTCGAGTTTGGATCAATTTTAGATCTATCTTCACTAGGTATATGCACATAAGTTGAACATATGCAACTTTCATATGCAACACTAATCTTAAATTTTAGATCTATCTTAAATTTTCAATATTCACGAGGTTACCTATCCATACCTCATATGCAACTTTTTCCTCTAATGAAGCTTGTGGTGACCGGTTGATAATATAACATGTCATGTTAATAGCCTTTGCCCTGAAACCCTTAGAAAGTCCAACATTTAATTAGATACATCTTGCTATTTCACTTAGAGACTTGTTCATTCTCTTTGACACACCATTCTGTTTTAGCGTCTTTCAAACTGAAAAATGCCTCTGAATACCGTGTTCGGCATAATTTCTGAAAATTTGAGTTAGTGTACTCTGTACCACTATCTATCCGCAAATACATGATTTTTCTGCCCATCTGATTTTCTACCTCTACTTTCCACACCTTGAACTTGGAAGAAATTTCATATTTATGTTTGAGGATATACACTCATACCTTGCGTGAAAAATTATCTATAAAAGTCACAAAATACTTGGAACCACCGATAGAGGGCTCTTTGTAAGACCCCCACAATTAAGAAAGCACACAATATAAGATTACCTCTATTTTTTGTTTCCCAAATTTAAAACAAACATGACATTGTTTCTCAAATATTCAATACTTGCACAAATCTAGCTTACAACTAGACACCCTTCAACAAATGTCTCTTATGAAGTTTTGTCATCTCATGCTCATTAAGATGATCCAAACACATGTGCCACAATTTCATTTCATCAACATCAAACTCAATTGATGCAACATCACCTATAACAGTACAACCCAATAATTTGTAGATGTTCGTGTAGTCCTCTTTGCTTTCATCACTGTTAATGCACATTTGCTAACCTTCAAAATGTCCCTATCTCTATCAAGCCTATATGAGAAACTTTTTTCTATAGAGTATCCAGGGAGATCAAATTATTACATAATTCTAGAATATATCTGACATCATTCAATATTTGCACACCACCAATGTCTATAGCAATTTTAATCTATCTCATTCCAGTGATAGCACATGCTTTATCATCACCCAAATAAACAAAACCAAAATTTCCTGATTTGAATGTGGTAAGCCACTCCCTATGTGACATTATGTGGTAAGAACAACCAAATGGGAGAACCCATACTTTTGTGCACTTGCTATATGAAACAAATAATATGTTTTCCCTACCACAGCCATTAGTTTGAACCACATTCGCAAAACTGGATAAACCATTTTGTTAGTTTGAACAGGCCCTTCTCTAATTCTTGATTTTTTTGCAACTGAAGCATTCTATTGTTTTTATGATCTTGGACTTAAACCACTTTTTGCTAGACCCTCATTTACCTTCGTTCCTCCAATGGTCTTAACCTTCCTTTACATATAGACCTTTTCCTAAATATCCTTCATTTACATTATGTCTCCTTTAAGAGTGAGGCTGAAATGCAGTAGTAATATTATTCAGCTTGATATAGTATTTTCTGTATGCAAGAGTTGTCACTAGATGATCGAACAAACCTGATAACGAGCACAACAGAATAACAGTCTCATCTTCGCCATCGACCTTCGCCCCAAGCTTCACCAAATCAATGACTATCTCTTTGTAGGTATTGATATGTTGTTGCAAATTGGATCTTTGCTTCACGAGTAATTTATTCGTGAGCTTTTTTCATAGATACTAGCTTTCTAATTTCTCCCAAACCTCTTTTAGATATTCTAGGTCTAGAATATGATATATCACTTCATCTGATACACATAGAAGAATCATGCCTCTGAGCTTATCCTTCATCTTCGTCCAATCAACTTATGTCATGTCTATCGGTTTCTCCTCGCACAACATCTTTTGAAGACCTTTTTTTGCCAACAAATCTTTTACCTTTTATTTCCATAATGCGAAGTTACCCATTCCATCAAACCTTGCCACTTTGAATTTCGTACAAGAGTTACCTGTCATCTGATACCCATTATTAAAACAACAACATGATCTTAAAAGAATAAAGGGGGAAATTGCAAAAAGGAATGTAAGACATTTGTTTACGAAGTTCAGCCAATGATGCCTAAGTCTCCACCTACATAGCAATTGTAATTCCATATTATTAGATAAAAAAATTAGGATTTATAGATTACAAGTTGTTCTTAAATAGTAATAACAAAGTTCAGATTACAACAATGTCCATAAACCATATTGCGGGAAGCTATAAATAGTGTGTTCAAATCACCCACTTGACATTACCTATTAGCGATACTCAACCCTTGCTTATACTCATATTTCTCCATTATAGTCTAAAAAAACTACTTCCTTATATTTAGTCTTCTATTACTTTCTATTCGAAGTGCATTTTCTTCCATTATCCTCTATTCACATTTATTTGGTCTTCCATTATTCATTGACAACAAGCCGATACTTTTTAAAAATGAAAGCTTTGTAAAATTGAATGCCATTTTTAACCATCCAAATAAAAAAAATGCAATATTTTATCATTACAACCCTTAACTACCCAAAAAAATCTTAAAAACGCAACCTTTTAACTATCAAAATAAAAAATTCAACATTTTACCAAAACACCTTAAAAATACAACCTTTAACCATCACACGCCCCAAAAATATAACATTATAACTAACAAAAATCACAAAGTTCAAAAATTAATATCTCTTTGAAGAGAAAAAGATGAAGATCAATTTACCTTGCTTGAAGAACAAAAGGTTTAGAAGAGGGTTAAAGAAAAAGAAAAAAATAGATGAAGGTAGAAGAAGAACAAGATCAAGAACAAGATAATCTTAGTGGTTTGTTTGATTTTTGGGTGATGAGAGAAAGAAGAAAATTGCAATTTTTGTTATAAGAGAAAAAAGAGATGAGAGATAGCAGATTTAAAAGGGACAATAGATATATAACAATAATTAAAAATGAGAGATGAGAGATAGCAGATTTTAAACCTTGAAAAAAATAAATTAAGACAATTTAGTTTCTTTGAACCATAATCAAAATATATTAATTTAAAAGGGACAATAGATACATAACAATAATTAAAAATGAATAATTTCATCCCTATAACATAAAAGTTCTCAAATAATTATATTTTGCATTAATTTCGTCAACTAATGCTTTTTTTTTCCTTCTAATTTTGATTATCTTAATTGATGTATTCCTATGCATTATTTTAGTTTATTTTGTTTTTTTAAGAGTTAAATTGTTATTTTTTTTTAAATTATTGTCAAGAATTTAACTATCTTATTTTAATTATTGTCGGAACATAATTAGTTTTTTCTAACGAAGATTTAAGTTGAAATTTAATTGTTTTGATTTATTTTTAAACATCAAAAAATACTTTAGTTTTTTTCAAAAATTAAATTAAAAATCACAAATTTTCTTAGGAACGAAAATGGATCTTCACTATAAATATTAATTAAATTGATTATAATTTTTTATTACTTCAACTCCGTAGTCGTAAATCATATCTCTAATAGATTACTTTAATTTAGTTTTAGTTTATTAAGCGAACACATGTGACTTGATTTTTTTAACACATGAGATTAATTTGTTTTAGGTAAACCAGTTTTAATCTTTGAAAGTGCAGGTGTTGTTGCTTTAGTATTTAACTCAATCAAAAACCCATTAATTTTTAAAACATCAAAACACTAGATGATTTAACTAATTTTGAACATTATAACGGTCATGAACTATTTTAACAATAAATTATATCTTTTAATAACTTTTGTGATAGTAAATTATATCTTTTTAAAACTATTTTGATGATTCAAAATATAATTTAAGTATTCAAGTGAATTAATAACCATAATGACATTGTTCCACGCTTTTAAAGACTAAAAGGATGGAATATTTATTTGTTTTAAAATACTAATTTAAGCTATTAATATTTATATAACTCATCACTAATGGTTGGGTTTCGTATTTAAAATCAAATTCTTTCAAATTCATGATAAAATAGTTATATTTCCGTTTCCTTCTTAAAAAAAATTATGTTTCCTTGTTTGATTTTTCTATATAACTCTATGAGTATAACTTTTACTATCAATTTTTGCCAATAAATGTTCTAATATCCAAATTTTTCTCAAAAATTAAAGTTTGATTTTTAAATGTTCCATTGAAGAATAATTTTCTCTTTCTCTAAGTCTTAGATTTGCGATTTTATTTTTAAATATAATTAATCTTATTTTTATTTATTTCATTCTTTAATCTGTTTCTTTAATGATTCATATTGTCTATCAATAAAAGTGTTTCTTTACATCCATTATTCTCAATACGCTATGCCATTTACAAAAAAGTTTGATTTTGAACTTTTGTATTGAACAAAGTTTAAATTGAAAATGGGGTTATACATTCTTGATTGATGTGGGTAGTACCTTAATTTTGTCCAATTTATTTAAAAATAAATCAAAAAGGAAATATATATTAAAAAAGGAAATAAAAATAATTACAATAAATAGGTTCATCAATTTACAATATCAAATCAGGTTACAATTACAATCAAATTATAATCAAATCAAATTACAAATTCAAATAAAGCCAAATTAAATTACAAAAAAATTAGGTCAAACTAATTCAAATAAAGCCAGTTGTTTCCAGTTTTGCAATGTTGATGTTGACTGTCATTGATGCACAAGCTAGTTTTGCCTGTTTTATTATGTTGATGCTGACTGCCATTGATGCACAAGACATGCTCACTGATACATTTGTACCTGTTGTAGCTAAATAAAGAAATAAAAAGATAACTTTTATAAATCAGCCTTGTACACATTATGCAGAACAAAGAGACAAATTTTTGATTTTAAAAAAAAGAAACTAAAGGACAAACAAAAGCTCAGCAAATAATCAGACAAAAGCAAAATAATCAAAAATTATGAAGGCATCAGTGGTGCAGGAAAATACAGATGATGAGCAAAGAAATTAAAACATCAAACAAGGATTTGGAAAGCTCAAACTCAAACAGTGACACAGATAAGAAAACAACTAAACATATAAAAAAACTCTATAAAAACACCTTATCAAATTTCAAAAGAAGAGGAGTGATCTGAAAAAAAACACTACTGATATTAAAAAAAATCACATCTAAAGAAGAGAGTTTTAGTTTTTTTTTTTTTTCGAAAAGAGAAGTAAGAAAAAGAGAAACTTTTTTAGAAAATGAGAGATTCTAAAATAGAAAACAAGAGACAAAGAATATTACCGTCACTCTAACTTCCACCGGTAACCGCCGTCAACCACCATCAACCGTTACACCCTGCCATCTTCTTCTTCACCACTATATACAAATTTGTGTCTCTCAAATTAGTCTTTGTTCTTCATCTCTTTTAATATATTGTTTCATTTATTTTGTAGTTTATTTGGTGAAGCTTTAGTTTCATTGCTCAATATTATTTTTTCATTTGCTTTGTTGCCTTTTGTCTGAATATGAGGTTATTATTGAAAATTTCAAATAATATATTGGAAGTTGGAATTTGTCTTGAAAAATGAATCCCATAAAAGCATCTAGTGCATAGCCAACTTGCATTTGCTTTTGATCAGTTTGTGCAAGGATGAATAGGCCTTTTGATCAGTTTGTTTAGGGATGAATAGGCATAGGCATAGGCATAGGCATGGCACGGTGTGCTTCTACTTTGCACTTAAATCCTTAAGTTTTTATTCTTTTGTTATCTTTAATTTTTAGTTTGTTTGCAAAAAATCTTGCCAAAATTAAAATAAGATAAATCTTGTTTTAAGTTATTATAATATGAGTTATGATAACTTAATAATTCCGAATTTTTTTTATTTTGAATATATTAATAATTATTAAAATTTAACTAGATGTGTTATCTTTTTAATTTATTTTTTGAGTTATTATGACACAAGTTGCAACAACTTGGCGGTTCTAAATCTCAACTTATAAATTAATAAATTAAAACTCATAAATAAATTAATAAATAAAGATAATTAGAGGTTAACTAAGAATGACATCCTTTAATCCATGAGTAGAAGTACACAATTTACACAACTTGATAAATTGTAAAATTTATTTTTTAAATAAATAAATATAAAATTAAAATTTTTAAATTTGATTTATTAGATGTAACTCTTTTTTATCTCTGAGTTGTTAAAACACAAGTTGTACTACTTGGTAGTTTTGAAACTCAATTTAAAAATCGAGAATAATAAAATATTTTTTAGAGGATTAAATTAGATGTGACATCTTTTTTATTCCTTGAGTTTTGGGACACGAGTTGTACAACTTGATCGTCTTAAAATTCGTATTTTAAAGTATCTATTCAAATCAAACTCTTTTATTTTTCTATTTTGTCAAAATATTTTTTATCACAAAACAAATTTTCTTTAAAACACACTCAACACATCCGTTTTTTTTTAACTAAGAACTACGTAGCTTTGATTTCTCCATCGCACCGGAAGATACGTAGGAGTAAGATCACATTCTTGTCAAGCGCATTAATAAATTTTATTTTATTTTCGTCTTTTATTTCTTAAGCACACATTTATTCCAATATCGTATTAAAAAACAGTAATAATTGTTATTCATTTTTAAGAAATAAATATATTTAAGTTAATATTAATCTTGCACAATTAATTATAGGTAACCGTATTTTCACGGATGTCGTAGGGTGCTAATACTTTCCCTATGCATAATGGACTCCCGCACTCAAAATTATGTTTCAAAGACCATTTTTTATTTTTTTTCTATTTTAAAGGGTTTTCCAATATTTTCCCTACTTTAAAATAAATTTTGGTGGCGACTCCATTGAATTCGAGAAACACTCGAAATTTTAGGCCGCGACAGCTGGCGACTCCAATCGGGACAATTTAGAGAGTCAAACCTAACAAATTAATTGTGCATAATTTTTAACTATTTCTATATTTGTCAATTTTTTTCATTTTTTAATAAGTGTTAGTTGACATTATTATTTATTTATTCATTATTAAAATTATTCTACACCCTACACTTTTACTAAGACACACACTTATGAGTGGAATCTTACACCCGGGTTTGAACAAAACTTAAGTTTAGTTTCGAGGTTGTGTAGTGGTAGCCTTCTGGATGTACATTCTGTTTGGTTAGCATGAAAATCTCACTTAGAGTTTGATCTTGTGGAGGGTATTGTCACTCCAAATAGTTTACCTATTGTTGTTGACAATATTCCAAAATGAAATTATTGGCTCTAGGGACCGTGTTTAGAACTATAGAGTCACCCTTGTGAGAGTTTCACTACATAAGCCAATAGACCATTTCATCATAGAATATCCATATAAGCAAAAAATACCTCACACATTCATTCAAAATGTTATATATTCACAACAGTCATTCTACATAATTGCATTCATATCTCATGACATGATATTGTTTCTTTTGGAAAATGAACTGGCATTTTGCATCAATTTTCAGGATTATTGGGGAATCATAAGAACCTTAGTCACATGTTAAATTAAAGTGGGCAATGGGATTGGAAAAGAGAAAAACTTTACTTTTAAAGTTCAAACAACCTCATTTGAAAAGTTTAAGAGACATTAGCAATCAAATGAAAACTGTTCAACGTGAGAGTTTCTTTCGCAAATAAGGGAAGATCATAAATCTCTTGGCAGTAAATGTGCAAATAGGGGCACTCATGGCATTGGTTCGGTATTACGACCCTTTCTTAAGATGTTTCACCTTTCAAGACTTTCAGTTTGCCCCGACATTAGAGGAATTTGAGCGAATATTGGGTTACTCCCTAGAGAAAGGAAATCCTTATCGATATACTGGGCAACCACCGAGTTTGAATGCAATTTCTGAAGTGTTGAAAATCGACATAAGAGAGTTGACAAGTACAAAAGAGGAAAAAGGAGTCATTCATGGTTTTTCAAGAAAATATCTAGAGCAAAAGTGCCACGATTTAGCCGTTAAAAAACAATGGAGTACTTTTATAGATGTTTTGGCTCTAATTATCTATGGTATTATTTTATTCCCAAACTTTGATAATCTTGTAGATTTTGATGCCATCAATGTCTTCTTAACTTTTAACAAACATAAACAAAACCAGTTCCCGCGATTCTTGCTGATGTATACTACTCTCTGCATATGCGACATGAGAAGAAAGGGAGAACAATTTTATGTTGCGTTCCAAGGTTGTACACCTGGTTCATGTCTCATATGTTCAAGAAAGGGTATCATATTGGAATTAAAGATAATCGTGAATGGGCTCAGAGTATAGCTAGCCTTACTGGAGACACAATTTCATGGTATCATAGAGAACAAGGGGTAGAGGAAGTAATATGTCAATGCGGAGATTTCCCAAATGTGCCTCTCATGGGAACCAAACGATGTATTAATTACAATTCGACGGTAGCTTTGAGACACCTTGGCTACCCTATGATGGAAAAACCAGATGATAAGTCATTGGAAGCTTTTATTTTGCATAATACGGGTATAGTAGACCCACCAATGTTGCGAAGGATAAGTCGAGCTTGGGAAATGATCATTAGAAAAGGAAAAGTACTTGGATGCAGAAGTTGCAGCACAAAAGAACCCTATCAACAATGGGTAAAAAATAGAGTCCAAGAAATCAAGTTGTCTTTCCACAGTACACCCTCGAGTGATAAAGAAATACCCGAAGCTACCCTTTCTACCAATGAAGAAATATAAGAACTCAAAGCATCATTGTTAAAATCCGAAGAGGAGAAAAAAGAGCTACATGCGAAGCAAGAAAAAGTCTCCCAAGAGAATGAGAACTTACGATCAGAAAACACATGTAAAAGTCAGTTTATTGAAAGAAGCAACAAGAGGCTGAAAATTGAAAAAGAAAATAAACTTGATATACAAGATTGTTTGAGAGGTACAAATGAAGATTTAGATGTGCAAAAGCAAGACAAGAATGCAGCTATCGAAGAGGCCTGTATGTGGAATCAGTTGTGGACCAAATCAGCATGCTCTAAGAAGAAGATAAAAAAGGAGTTGGAAGATTTAAAGAGACAACTGAAAGAAATGGTAGATGAGTATGAGAGTCAAGTAAGGAATGAGAGGCAACACATAGAAGAAATTGAAGAACTACTTTCAAAACATCAAGACGCACTAAGAATAGAAATGGAGAATTCTAGTGAGCTGAAGAATTACATTGATTACCAAGAAAAGATCTATAGTGACCTAAAGGACGAAACCATATATTGGGAGATAAAGAATCAAGAGATCTATAAAGAGCTGGAAGATAAAGGAAGACATTGGAAAGACTGATTTTCAAAATTGGCAATGCTAGCTAATCAAGCAGTCTTAAAAATTTCAAAGCATCTAAGAGAGATTGATGCGGTAATGCATCCGTTGAATACTCCAGTCAAAGTCTACAAGTTCGTTGAATATTGCAAAAATTTGGTAGAAGAGTTGGAGGAGAAGATTGGTTGTCCTATTAAAAGAGAAGATTGAAATCTCACAGTCAATGTAGTTTTTAATTTGAATATGATGTACTCTTTTTCTTATCAATGAAGGATTTTCTATTTTGATTTCTAATCCTCATATTTTCTTCATTAATAATTTGTTCTTGCTATTACCTAAGGCGTATGATTCCCCACTATCCAACTATCATAATTAACTAATTTATTTCATTTCCATCACATTCATATTTTAATACTCATAGAAATTTTATTTATTTATTTATTTATTTTTTAATAAAAAAACAGTAAAAAAATCAATAAAGCAGTTTCCCCGACACCCTTATTGGACACGCGCGAATTCCAAGATCATGGATGAACTCGAGCAAAACCAAGAGGTGATAAGAGCGGATGTCAACCAACTGAAGGAAAAGGTCGATCGAATCTTGGAAGCTATACAGGCTTTAGCAAGGAAGGAGAATACAGATGGGGATCCTCCAATTGTAAATAAAGAACACCAAACTACTTCTTCTCATCCACCGAGTTTTACCCCGACTAACCAACAATTCCGCACAACAGCTATGCAATTTCCTATATATGGTCTCCCACCTGGTTATACTCCGCCTGTAGTCATCAGGCCCATAGAAAATAACCAAAACCACTCAGCTGTCAACCCCCAAAACTTAAACCAATCACAAATCCCACCTCGTCTGGGCTATGTGCCACCCCAAAACAATATACCCACAGAAAATATTCCATATAGTGTACCTCAAGTGCCCCATTTTGATGCTAACGGGAATTGGCATCAACCTCACATTGGAGATGATACACAATCAAAGGAAAAATTTCATGTCTTAGAAGAACGAATAAAAGCAATTGAGGGGCATAATGTTTATGGTCTCGAAGCTTTCGACATATGTTTGGTTCCTGATGTGACTATCCCTCCAAAATTCAAGGTTCCTGACTTTGAAAAATACAAAGGCAACACATGTCCTAAAAATCATCTAATTATGTATTGCAGAAAAATGGCTTATTATGCTCATAACGATAAACTTCTCATTCATTTTTTCCAAGACAGTTTGAGTGGGGTATCGTTAAGTTGGTATATGCATCTCGAGCAAAATCAAATTCGTTCATGGAAAGACCTAGATGATGCCTTTTTGAAACAATACAGGTACAACGTTGACATGGCCCTTGATAGAATGCAATTGCAAAATTCATTGAAAAAGGACAATGAAGCTTTCAAAGAATACGCGCAACGGTGGAGGAAAATGGCATCACAAGTAGAAACTCCTTTATCTGAAAGAGAAATGGTTGGTATGTTTATGGATACTCTCCAGTCGCCTTTTTATGATAAGATGATTGGGAGTATGTCATCAAACTTTTCTGACCTTGTCATGATAGGAGAAAGGATAGAAAGTGGGATGAGGAGTGGCAAGATCGTATGTGCAGCAACTGGCATAAAAAGACCCCAAGCGACCTAGACAAAAAAGAAAGAAGGGGACGCTAACGCTGTAATGGTAAACCCCAGAGTCTCCTATTTTCCACCCATCAATTCTTATCGACCCCCAAACTTCCAGCCCCCGATACCACAACTCCTTACATTCCTTATCCATATGTGGCCGCAACCAAACAACCTTCATACCCTCAATATCACCCTTCAAGACCACCTTTTTATCAACCACCACCTACCATATTTTCCCAAGTCAATGGAACCAAAATCCAATCTCAAATTACTACAGACCATCTATCAATCGAGAAAAAAGGATAACCCATTTTGACCCAATTCCCGTCACATACAGCCAATTGTTGCCTCGCTTACTTCAAAATTCAATGGTAGTCCTGAGGCCAATGAAACCTCTAGAGCCACCATTCCCGAAATGGTATAATCCAAACGCCAAATGTGAATACCATGCCGGAGCTGTGGGGCATTCCATCGAAGATTGTCAAGCCTTAAAAACTAAATTGCAAGAATTGATTAATTCAACATGGCTTACCTTCAAGGAAGACGGTCCCAACGTAGGGAATAATCCTTTGCCAGGTCACGGAGATGCCGCTGTCAATCTCATTGAAGAAGAGATAGACTAGTACACAAAAGATGATTATGTATCGACCATAGAGCCATGCATGGAAAAAAAAGATCTTTTCCAAGACCATTGGAAATCCTCTATAGAAAAGAGAATCCTAAGCCAACTCAAAGTGGGAAAAATGCAATAATTGTTCAAGCACCAACCTCTTATAAAAATAACAAAGCGGTTCCAAGGAGTTATGAAGTCACATCCCATTTAGTAAATCATCAATCATGTGATATCTTTAAGCCTCAAGGTACTGACATCACCATTATTTCAAGGATTGACGGGATGACCCGTAGTGGTCGAGTATACACTCCTGAACAACTTAGGAAAAAGGAATGTCATGGAGAAAAAGGGAAAGA
>NC_021164.2:23471107-23471850 GCF_000331145.2 Cicer arietinum | reverse complement strand
GAAAGAGGTTGTGTATCATGCCATAAAAGGATCAGAAACTTGCAAAAAGACAGTGCCTGAAGAAGAAGTTAACAAATTTTTGAAGTTTATCAAGCAAAGTGAGTATAAGGTGGTAGATCAACTAAATCAAATCCCTTCTAAGATATTTGTTCTTTCTTTGTTATTAAACTCTGAAGCGCATAGAAGAGCACTGATGAAAGTTTTAAATGAGGCCCATGTTACTCATGATATTACTGTGGACCAGTTTAATGGAGTTGTCGGTAATATCACCGCCAGTAGCGGGTTGAGTTTTAGCGATGTCGAATTACCAGCTGAGGGGATGGAACATAATAAAGCACTACACATCTTTGTGAGGTGTCATGATCATATTCTTGCACGAGTGCTAGTTGATAACGGTTCATCGTTAAATGTCATGCCGAAATCGACACTTTCAAAACTTTTTGTTGATATAGCTTGTTTGAAGCCGAGTGCTATGGTGGTGAAAGCGTTTAATGGATCCAGAAGACAAGTTGTTGGTGAGATTGACCTGCCGATTTAAATCGGACCCCATAACTTTGGAATAACCTTCCATGTTATGGATATTAAGCCAGCGTACAGTTGCCTTTTAGGGAGACTGTGGATTCACGCTGCTGGAGCATTGACATCCACTCTCCACCGAAAGCTAAAGTTTATAGTGAACAATAAGCTGGTGATAATATCTGGGGAAGAAGATATGATAGTGAGTCATCTATCTCTACGGGTTA
>NC_021164.2:23463400-23470763 GCF_000331145.2 Cicer arietinum | reverse complement strand
GCTGTAAAAGAAAAACGAGAAAGCAAGCTAGCTCGTTGGGAAAACCGGGTACCAAATTCACAAAAGATCCCTATTTGTGACATTCATCAAACCTTTCAAAGTGCTGGAATAATATATGTTGATCAAGTGGCTGTTGTAGAAAAGGATTGTGTTGATGATGATACCCTCAAATTGGTGTACCCTTGTTCTCCAAACACCAATCTCAATAATTGGAAGATCGCTGAGTTTCCCGTGTTTGTTAATTCATGTTCAAAGTAATTATGTATTTTAACTCCTTTTGCTCTGCCCAAGGCTATAAGGATAACTAATTAGGGCGCCTGTATTTCAACTTCCTACTTATTATCAATAAACGCATTTTTGAATTCTCTAACTGTTTTTTTTTTTTGGCAATCTTTATTCATATTTTCTTTTTTCCTTTTTCTTCTTAAATTTAAACCATGCAGAGTCGAAAATGAATATGTTCAAAATAGCAGTGCTAGAACACTTCCTTGTAATTTTGAACACCCAATTAATCACGCTGATGAGGATTGTGAAGACGATTGTGAGCCTCCCGCAGAACTAGAAAGGTTAATTGAACAGGAAGCTAAGATAATCCAACCTTATCAAGAACTTTTTGAGGTGATCAATTTAGGGACTGAACATGATAAGAAAGAAGTTAAAATTGGCATGTCTATAAAAGAAAGTGAACGAGAAAAGCTGGTTAAACTTTTATTTGATTATGTGGATGTCTTTGCATGGTCATATCAGGATATGCTTGGGCTAGATACTAACATAGTTGAACACAAGCTACCACTCAAGCCTGAATGTGCTCAAATTAAGCAAAAATTGAGGAGGATGAGGCCTGATATGTCACTTAAAATTAGAGAAGAAGTCAAGAAGCAATTTGATGTTGGTTTTTTAGTTGTGGCGAAATATCCTCAACGGGTTGCTAACATTGTTCCGGTTCCAAAGAAATATGGAAAAGTTCGAACGTGTGTTGATTATCAGGATTTAAATAAAGCTAGCCCAAAAGATGATTTTCCTTTGCCTCACATTGATGTCCTAGTAGATAGCACTGCTCAATATTCTCATTTCTCCTTCATGGATGGTTTCTCAGGGTATAATCAAATCAAGATGGCTCTCGAAGATATGGAGAAAACTACATTCATTACACAATGGGGGACTTTTTGTTACAAAGTGATGCCTTTTGGATTGAAGAATGTTGGGGCAACCTACCATAGGGCAATGGTAACTTCGTTTCATGACATGATGCATAAAGAAATAGAGGTTTATGTGGACGATATGATTGCAAAATCTCGGATCGAAGAAGACCATGTTGTTAACCTTCAAAAGTTGTCTGTGCGACTAAGGAAGTTCAAACTCCGTTTAAACCCTTCTAAATGCACTTTTGGTGTAAGATCAGGCAAGTTACTTGGGTTTATCGTTAGTCAAAAAGGGATAGAGGTGGATTTAGATAAAGTAAAAGCAATACAAGAAATGCCCGCTCCACGCACGCAAAAAGAAGTTCGTGGCTTTTTAGGCAGATTGAATTACATTGTCAGGTTCATATCGCATCTCACCGCTACATGCAAGCCAATTTTCAAGTTGTTGCGCAAAGACCAAAAGGTTGAATGGAATGAGAATTGTCAAAAAGCTTTCGAAAAGATTAAGCAATACTTGTCAAAACCTCCAATATTAGTGCCTCCAGTTCCTGGAAAACCACTTATTATGTACTTAACAGTACTTGACGAGTCAATGGGTTGTGTACTAGGGCAACATGATGAATTGTGTAAGAAGGAACATGTTATTTATTATTTGAGCAAAAAGTTCACCAACTGTGAAACAAGATATTCACTGCTTGAACGAACCTGTTGTGCATTAGCATGGGCCGCTCGTCGGTTGAGGCAATACATGTTATGTCATACAACTTGGTTGGTGTCTAAAATGGACCCAATTAAATACATATTTGAGAAACCTGCTTTTACTGGAAGGATTTCCCGTTGGCAGATGTTGTTATCAGAATACGATTTGGTATACGTTACACAAAAAGCTATCAAAGGAAGCGCTCTAGTAGAGTATTTGGCCCAACAACCTGTAGAAGATTATCAATCAATGCAATGTGAATTCCCCGATGAAGGTATCATGACTTTATTTGAAGAGATTGAATCATCTGATAAAGAAAAATGGACTTTGGTGTTTGATGGTGCTTCTAATGCATTAGGGCATAGAATTGGAGCCATTTTGATTTCCCCAGAGAACCAGTTCACTCCATTTACGACAAGAGGGTTTTAAGGAGACTATCAATGATCTTCTTCTTAAATGGTGATGTGCTTTACAAGAGAAATCATGATATGGTTCTCCTCAGATGTGTGGATCAAGCAGAAGCAGAGAAAATTATTCAAGAGGTTAACGAAGGTTTTTTGGAACTCATGCAAATGGACACGCAATGGCAAGAAAAATCTTGAAGGCTGGCTATTATTGGTTGACTATGGAATCTGATTGTTTTAGTTACGTAAAGAAATGTCATAAATGTAAAATATATGCTGATAAAATACATGTACCGCCCACCTCTTTGAATGTTTTAACATCACCATGGCCGTTTTCAATGTGGGGGATGAATGTTATTGGACTCATCGAGCCTAAAGCTTCTAATTATCACCGGTTTATCTTGGTAGCTATAGATTATTTCACAAAATAGGTTGAAGCCGCTTCTTATGCCAATGTGACGAAAAGTGTGGTTGTCAAATTCATCAAAAAAGAATTGATTTGTCGATATGGCTTGCCAAACAAGATAATCACTGATAATGCGACTAATTTGAATAATAAAATGATAAAGGAGTTGTGTGATAGTTTCAAAATTCAGCACCATAATTCTTCGCCATATCGTCTAAAAATGAACGGGGCTGTAGAAGCACTAAATTAGAATATCAAGAAGATCATACAAAAGATGGTGGAGACATATAAGGATTGACATGAAATGCTTCCCTTTGCATTATATGGCTATAGAACCTTTGTTCGTACCTCAACAGGGGCAACTCCTTTCTAATTGGTGTATGGAATGGAAGCGGTACTTCCCATTGAAGTTGAAATTCCCTCGATCAGAGTCTTGATGGAAACAAAACTGGAAGAGGCTGAGTGGGTTCAATCACGATTTGATCAATTAAATCTCATAGAAGAAAAAATAATGATAGCCCTATTTCATGGCCAGCTATATCAAAAAAGACTTAAAAAGGCATACGAGAAAAAGGTTTCTCCTCGAGAGTTTCAAGAAGGGGACTTAGTGTTAAAGAAAATATTGCCCATAAAAAAAGATGCTCGTGGAAAATGGACCCCAAATTACGAAGGACCATATATTGTGAAAAAAGCTTTTTCTGGGGGAGCTCTAATACTCGCAGAAATGGATGGAGATGACCTTCCACTTCCAGTAAATTCAGATGCAGTCAAAAAATATTATGCTTAAAAAAGATGGGTTCGCTAAGTTGAAAACCTGAAAAGGCGACCTAGGCAAAAATTAGAGCATCCTGATGGATTGGAAACTTGAAAGAGCGATCCATGCAAAAGTTAGGGATAAGCGCTTCAAACTGGGGCAATTATTATTCTTGGAAGCTTATTACTATGATTCCTAAATTACAAGAATGACTAGCGTTTGTTATGTCTCCACCTAAAATTAAACATACTCATCCCCACATTGTAACCCCTACCTCAATTGTTTTTGCTTTCAATGTAACGAATGTACATTTTCCAATATTGTCATTCAATGTTGTACGTTACACTCTTTATATACCAATCCAGTTTCATTTTTGATTTCTATTGTTTCAAAATTTTGTTTTATGATAATAAATGTTGGAATTTGAAATATGTGAAAATATAAAAGTATTTTAAATATTTTGACACTTGAAAAATATATACACATGAACTCGTTTGATTCTCTAGATATATGAGTGTGTGAAAAATAATAAAGAGGGTAATCATTTTAAACAATGGATTTTGCTTCGCCTCGAAAAAGCGGTCACACGAGACATACTAGAGTCGTCATGCAAAAAATGGTTGTTATCTCCATTCATTGAATCTTGGGACGGAGAAGAGCATAAGGATTGGGGAATTGAAAAAATGAACAAAAATTGATCTATAATACATGACACACATAAATCATGCATAATTTACTCATACTCACATGATCCATGCATCTTCATTGACACTTTACCCATACTCGATGCATAACACATGAATCATTCATACCTTATCGTTCGAATTGCAAGTATCATATACTTATTCTCCCTCTTTATCTACCTTCAAGATTGGACCAATTAGATCTACGCATCGGTAACCAATCCGAAGACGATCACCTTCATTTCTATAGATCTACGCATCGGTAACCAATCCGAAGAAGATCATTTTTAATTTCTATAGATCTATGCATCGGTAACCAATCCGAAGACGATCACCTTCATTTCTATAGATCTACACATCGGTAACCAATCCGAAGACGACCATTTTTAATTTCTATAGATCTATGCATCGGTAACCAATCCGAAGACGATCACTTTCATTTCTATAGACCTACGCATCGGTAACCAATCCGAAGACGATCATTTTTAATTTTTATAGATCGACGCATCAATAACCAATCCGAAGACGATCATTTTTGCACATCTCAATTTTTTTTTGCATCATTCTCACTTTAACATCTCAAGGGCACTTTAATACATGTGTTTGTTATTGGACAAAATTTAAGTCCTTATATTTATTTATCTTTTACTTGATAACATGAAAACGAAATCATTATTATTCATATTTTCATATTTTTCAAGTAAAATACAATTAAATAGGGGCAGCTGTAGTACCCTAATTTTGTACAATTTATTTAAAAATAAATCAAAAGGGAAATATATATTAAAAAGGGAAATAAAAATAATTACAATAAATAGGCTCATCAATTTACAATGCCAAATCAGGTTACAATTACAATCAAATTATAATCAAATCAAATTACAAATTCAAATAAAGCCAAATTAAATTACAAAAAAAAATTAGATCAAACTAATTCCAATAAAGCCAGTTGTTTCCAGTTTTGCAATGTTGATGCTGACTACCATTGATGCACAAGCCATTGATGCACAAGCCAGTTTTGCCAGTTTTGTTATGTTGATGCTGACTGTCATTGATGCACAAGCCATGCTCCCTGATACATTTGTACCTGTTGTAGCTAAATAAAGAAATAAAAAGATAACTTTATAAATCAGCATTTGTACACATTATGCAGAACAAAGAGACAAATTTTTGAGTTTAAAAAAAAAAGAAACTAAAGGACAAATAAAAGCTTAGCAAATAATCAAAAAAAAGCAAAATAATCAAAAATTATGAAGGCATCAGTGGTGCAGGAAAATACAGATGATGAGCAAAGAAATTAAAACATCAAACAAGGATTTGGAAAGCTCAAACTCAAACAGTGGCACAGATAAGAAAACAACTAAACATATAAAAAGAACTATATAAAAACACCTTATCAAATTTCAAAAGAGGAGGAGAGATCTGAAAAAAAAAACACTATTGATATTAAAAAAAAATCACATCTAAAGAAGAGAGTTTTAGTTTTTTTTTTTTTCCCGAAAAGAGAAGTAAGAAAAAGAGAAAGTTTTTTAGAAAATGAGAGATTCTGAAATAGAAAACAAGAGACAGAGAATATTACCGTCATTCTAACTTCCACCGGTAACCGCCGTCAACCACCATCAATCGTTACACCCTGCCATCTTCTTCTTCACCACTATATACAAATATGTGTCTCTCAAGTTAGTCTTTGTTCTTCATCTCTTTTAATATAGTGTTTCATTTATTTTGTAGTTTATTTGGTGAAGCTTTAGTTTCATTGCTCAATATTATTTTTTCATTTGCTTTGTTGCCTTTTGTCTGAATATGAGGTTATTATTGAAAATTTCAAATGATATATTGGAAGTTGGAATTTGTCTTGAAAAATGAATCCCGTAAAAGCAACTAGTGCATAGTCAGCTTGCATTTGCTTTTGATCAGTTTGTGCAGGGGTGAATAGGCATAGGCATGGCACGGTGTGCTTCTACTTTGCACTTAAATCCTTAAGTTTTTATTCTTTTGTTATCTTTAATTTTTAGTTTGTTTGCAAAAAATCTTGCCAAAATTAAAATAAGATAAATCTTATTTTAAGTTATTATAATATGAGTTATGATAACTTAATAATTCTAAAAAAAATTTATTTTGAATACATTAATAATTATTAAAATTTAACTAGATGTGTTATCTTTTTAATTTATTTTTTGAGTTATTAGGACACAAGTTACGACAACTTGACGGTTCTAAATCTCAACTTATAAATTAATAAATTAAAACTCATAAATAAATTAATAAATAAAGATAATTAGAGGTTAACTAAGAATGACATCCTTTAATCCATGAGTAGAAGTACACAATTTACACAACTTGATAAATTGTAAAATTTATTTTTTAAATAAATAAATATAAAATTAAAATTTTTAAATTTGATTTATTAGATGTAACTCTTTTTTATCTATGAGTTGTTAAAACACAAATTGTACTACTTGGTAGTTTTGAAACTCAATTTAAAAATCGAGAATAATGAAATATTTTTTAGAGAATTAAATTAGATGTGACATCTTTTTTATTCCTTGAGTTTTGGGACACAAGTTGTACAACTTGATCGTCTTAAAACTCGTATTTTAAAGTATCTATTCAAATCAAACTTTTATTTTTCTATTTTGTCAAAACATTTTTTTATCACAAAACAAATTTTCTTTAAAACACACTCAACACATCCGTTTTTTTTAACTAAAAACTACGTAGCTTTGATTTCTCCATCGCATCGGGAGATACGTAGGAGCAAGATCACATTCTTGTCAAGCGCATTAATAAATTTTGTTTTATTTTCATCTTTTATTTCTTAAACACACATTGATTCCAATATCGTATTAAAAAACAGTAATAATTGTTATTCATTTTTAAGATATAAATATATTTAAGTTAATATTAATCTTGCACAATTAATTATAGGTAACCGTATTTTAGCGGATGTCGTAGGGTGCTAATACACATTCCCTACGCATAATCGACTCATGAACTCAAAATTTGGTTTCAAAGACCATTTTTTATTTTTTCTATTTTTAAGGGGTTTTCAATATTTTCCTTATTTTAAAATAAATTTTGGTGACGACTCTATTGAATTAGAGAAACACTCGAAATTTTAGGCAGCGACAATATTGTCTTAAAATATTGAGTACCATTCAATGCTTAATTGAATCAAATTTTTTTTTAACCAAAATATAATCTGATTTTAATGAATATACACGACGAGTGTAAATTAATTTTGTATTTATATTCAAGATAATGATTTATATAT
>NC_021164.2:23452420-23463353 GCF_000331145.2 Cicer arietinum | reverse complement strand
TATATATATCATATTATAAGTGGGATATCGAGTGATCGTAATAGAATACATAAATTTTATTGAAAATATAATGTAAAACTTTTACTCTGTAAATATATATGCCTTTCCTAAAATAAAATATTCAATTTTGCATTTTTCATTTCTCATACGGTTTTAGATACATTATTCCAAATGGTTGTATTGTGTCGTTTTGTAGTTTATGTGTTCTATATGTTTTTACGATAAAAATAAAGGCTAAATTTCATATTTTGAATTCTACAAAATTAACTTCAAGCAGTTTTACTATTATTAAAATGAAATATAATAAGTTATTGTTTTAATCTTAAATTTTTGCATTATTTTTTGTAAGTATATTTAAAATATTATAAAATATTTTTTTAAAATTAAAATGGATTTAATATTAACTTTTTAAATATGATTTGAATCTCCACAATTATAATTTTTTTAATCTCTATAAATTTTTTTATTTAGATGCAGTCCATGTAAATTAAAAACTGTTTTTGTAGTCAAGAACTTAAGATTAAATTCTTTCACTTGTAATTAATATAAAAGACAATAATTCTGTATGCATTTTTTAATGTTATTTATGAGTGTATGTATCATTAATTCGTATGATTATCTTTTGTCAGCATATATTTGTTACTAGAATGAGTATGTGCTTTTATCCTTCTACTGATTTAGTACTATTAGATTAAGTTATGCTACACATAGATTAACAAAAAAATACATTGGTGAGAATGACACTCGTCGAGTCTAGGTTATGAACGAGCAAAAAGATTAAATAATTTAGGAAATAAGTTTATTTTATTGAGCATTAAATAAATTTTTATTTTACAAAATTTTAACATTTTATTTTTAGTTTCTATAAAAAAAAATTAAATTTTTTTAGTATAAAAAAAAGTTTCATTTTAATTTTTTAATCTCTTCTTTTAAATCAAATTCATGTATACTCTATAAATTTTAAAATAATTTTTTTGTACACATATAAGAACATTATTAAAATCTTCTTACAAAATTAATAATATTTTTAACAAAATATAAAATTTTAAGCATTAAAATCTTAAAATATCATATTTAAATAATTTATTATTAATTTTTTTTCTTAAATTTGTAATGAGAATGTTTATAATATTTAATATTTGACAGTATATATGTATTCAAATATTTTGAAATATACATGAGTTAACATAAAAATAAACATAAAAAATAAAACGCAAATTATATTAGGCCAAAAATTTTAAAACAAATTTAAGGAATAAAAACTATTTAACCCAATTATTTTATTTAAACTTTGGATATACCTGAAAAACTGAGTGTACAATAGCTTTTTCTTAACATGAAAACATTACGCTTTACTATTCAATCTTTGTCCAAAAAAACTACAGATTCGATAAGAGATAACTTTTGAAAATATCTCTTTTATATTTTAATAATTCTTTTGACTTTGCTATTCTTTGTCATGAGAAGTGCTAGTTTTATTGGATAAAATGAATGTGGGTAAAATATTCTAAAAATAGATTTTACGTGATAGAACTCATTAATTTCACCTAATAAAAATGTGAATATTAAAATAATTGTTAAAAATAGAGTATTCTTAACACTTTTATTGTTGGTCTAATTTTTTGCAACAACCTAATCAATTTAAAAATTTATTGTTTATGTAATGATCGTTAAACTAACTTTAATGTTCTACTTTATTTTGACGGCCCAACATGCTTAAAAATCAATATGTTTAGTTTTTAATTTTTATTGATGGATCAACTAATCAACTCATCTATCTAAATTGATTCACTTCATCTTGTTTTAGGCAGGTTGGTGGCCGGAGAGGGTTAAAATGGGGAAAGTTGCTTATTTAATTTACCACCATTGCTACCAATTAGCATTAAAGTATGAATTTAATTTAAATACATTTTTAGTGTAAAGTTTTTTTTATCGTATTAATGTATCATAAATTAGCACCGAATCATTAAAAACGTTTAATTTTAATTATAATTATTTTTAAACTCACGTATATATAAATAATTGCGATTTTTAAAGACTTAAATAGTACTTTGGTCGTGTATTTGGTCGGATCATTTTTCAAGATGAAGTTATGAATATAGATACCATTGTCTTTGGTATTAAAACTCTTTCTTGGATATAGTTGACATAGTAGATCTGGTAATAGGTTTACGTAAAATTTAATCTCTTAGAATATTCACATTTGTTGCAAGATTATTTTATTTATTTTGTATGAAAATAGAAAGACACTGACAACTCCTCTTTCTCAATGCTTGTGTTTGCAGATGTTTTATTGAAATGGAAATGGAAAACCGTTATAGGTAATATATAAAACTCTATTTTTGTTTTTTGTTCTAATGTTAATTCCATGATTTTCATTACCAATATTTAATTTTGGTCTAAATAAGTTTTTAAATCTCTATATAATTTTTTTTAGTGTTTGTATAAAAAAAAATTACAATTTTTTATCCTACAAAATTATTCTATAAATAATTTTAGTCTGTATTAGAATAAATCATGTTTAATTATTTTTTAACTTTTAAATTTTTAATATTTTTTCTTAAGTATATTTAGAATATTATATAAAAAATTCATAAAGATTTATAAATTTTTTTAAATTAAAATGAATTAAATATAATTTTTTTAAATATCATAAACTAAAGATAAAAGTAACAAATTTATCCCCAAAAAAAAGTAACAATTTATGGACTGGAAAATTGAATTTTGAGTTTATTTTTATGGATGGGAATTTTTATATTTTTTCTAAAAATATTGGTATTCAAAAATATATGTTGGCATTCCAACAAATACTAAAATAATTTACATGATAATTTTGTAGAGATTAAAAAATAAATTTTTTTTACGATAACTAAAAATAAAAATTTAAAATTTTACAAAATTAAAAACTCATTTAACCGTCTAATATTTACTCTAAGTTCAAAAAATATCTTAATCTTAAGACCCAAAAAAATAATCTAATCTCTAATCTTTAATTTAATACATTTGCAAAGAAAGAACAACTAGATAGTCAATCATAAATCACGTGTCTTCAGATTTTTGGGAACCTAAAATGATATTGATTTATATTTTTGCATGTCTTCGATTTGCAAATTTGTAAACATTAGAAGGAGGTCAATATGCTGTCATTAACACCCCAAATAACTTTAAAGGAAAAGACACAATAAGATAGGTTTAGTTTATTTCTCTTATTTCATGTTTTCAATCATAATAAATTCAATATTTTCCTTTGCATTTTCTTTTACAATTTTTAAAAATTGATTAGGATTTTTAAAAATTTTGAACATGTCAAAATATTGTTTTCATTCTTTTCTAAAATATATATTTTTAGTTTATCTTCCATTTTCTCTATATCACAATGTTTTACTATATGAATCTTCAATATCAGTTTTACCCATTTAAAATAACATATATTTTAAAAAACAAAAACTGAAAAAGAAAATCGAAAGTAAACAGGGTCGTAGCTTTTATTTATTTAGTTTTGTTTCTTCAACATATAATTAATAAACTAATAGATATTAAATTCTGAAAATAAAAGAAAATCAAACACTACTTATGCTCTTAAATAAAAAACCATGTTGACTAAATTAGAGGAATTAAAAAGTTGGTATTAATATTAAAATTGTTGAAACTTTTTGAATGATTTTACATGTTTATCCTTCAGGATCCTTCAAAGTAGATAATTTATGATTAATTCACTTTTATCGATTGAAGATATGATATGATTAACTGTATATTAGTAAAAACATAAATATTTAATTAGATTAATTTTGAAAGAAGTCTTACAAAATGAGACAATGAAAATCTCAAGAAGATCTTAATAGTAATTCTTAATAGTCTTATTCTTCTTTTGGAAAATCAGGTGTTGGAAGTGCACTTGGTAGCATTATATTGATGTGTATCACAATATGTTGTTTAAGAGGCAAGTTATCAATTTAACAAGTAAAATTTTGGTTTAGTACAAAGAATAATAAATATATTGAAGCATTTTTTAAAGATCATGGAGCTCTATTACAAAAATTATATAAATTTTTAGAAAAAAAGAAAATGACAAACTCATTCAAAGTTAAACTTGGTCAAGGTAGTTTTGGTGTCGTAGGTAGTTTTGGTGTCGTATATAAATGAAAATTATTCAACAATTCACCTATAGCCGTAAAGATATCGAACGCATCTAAAAGAAATGGTAAAGAATTTATAAATGAAGTTGCTAGTATTACTAAAACCTAACACATTAAAAGTATTCAACGATACACCTATAGCCATAAAGATATTGAGCGCATCTAAAGGAAATGGTTAAGAATTTATAAATGAAGTTGCTAGTATTACTAAAACCTCACACATTAATGTTGTCACCTTTCTTGGATTTTGTTTTGAAAGAGGCAAAAAAGCTCTCTGTCGGCCTAAAATTTCGAGTGTTTCTCGAATTCAATGAAGTCGCCATCAAAATTTATTTTAAAATAGAAGAAATATTGGGAAACCCTTAAAAATTAGGAAAAAAAAATGGTCTTTGAAACCAAATTTTGAGTTCGGGAGTCGATTATGCGTAGGGAAGATATTAGGACCCTACGACATCCATTAAAATACGGTTACCTATAATTAATTGTGCAAGATTAATATTAACTTAAGTATATTTATTTCTTCTTATAATTAAATATGAATAACAATTATTATTTTTTTTAAATATGATTTTAGAATAAATGTGTGCTTAAGAAATAAAAGACGAAAATAAAATAAAATTTATTAATGCGTTTGACAAAAATGCGATCTTACTCCCACGTATCTCCCGGTGTGATGGAAAAATCAAAACTACGTAGTTCTTAGAAAAATGCAGATGTGTAGAGTGTGTTTTAAAGAAAATTTGTCTTGTGATAAAAAAAATATATTTTTTTTGACAAAATAGAAAAATAAAAGAGTTTTATTTTAATAAATATTTTAAAATATGAGTTGTAGGACGATCAAGTTGTACAACTTGTGTCTCAAGACTCAAGGAGTAAAGAAGATGTCACATCTAATTTAATCCTCTTAAAAATATATTTTATATTATTATTGAGTTTCATATGAATTTAAAAACCACCAAGTTGTACAATACGTGTCTTAACAACTCAAAGATAAGAAATAATATTACATCAAATTTATAAATCGATTTTAGATTAGTTCATTAAAATAAATAAATAAATGAGTAAATAAATAAAGAGAGTTTTAGAACTATCAAGTTATACCGCTTGTATACTAACAACTCAAAAATTAAAAAAAGTCACATATAATTAATTTTTAACATAATATTTATTTGTATTTTTTTATGATGAAGTTGATATTTAGTTATGAAGGAAATTAACCAATTTTCTTTAAAAAAAAAAATTAAAAATAAAATGAATAGATTTAAATGGGCTGAGCTTGAATATATTTTAGTTATTAGCTTAAAACTCAGACCCAACCAAACTTAATGAAATAAAAAGGTCAAAACAGAAACTAGAAAACCCTAGTTTCATTTTAAGGAGGTGACCAACATGACAACACAAAGGAGACGGCCAACATGACAACGCAAAGGAGGTGTGTGTTTTTATTTAGTAGAGTTAATCTCATATCCCTCTTTTTCTCCCCCTTTTTGAAATTTGATAAGGTGTATTTATAGAGTTTTTTTTATCCGTTTAGTTGCTTTCTTGCTTGCCTTTGTCCTTCTACATCAATTCAAGATTTTAGCTTTTTTTGTTTTTATCTGATTATGTTCATTTGTTTGGACATAGTTGATTTGCTAGGTTAAAGAGTATTTTTATTTGCAGATTGGGTTAATTTTTGTACATGATTCAACCACATTTGTCTTTTAGCTTTTTTCTGTTTCAAACTCAGAATTTTGCCTTTTAGTTTTTATCATGTGTACAAAGGTTGACTAGTAAAATTTATGTTTTAAATTAGTTGCAAAAGGCACAAGGATAGTGCTTCAAGCAGTGAAGCAACAAAAATATTCAAATAAGGTAGGCAGTTGGATCAAAAGCAAGGCTATGCAGCAAAAGGAAAACAAACAAGGCATGTAACTCGCAAGGCAACATGGCTTTTGTTGTTTTTATTTTAAATTGTAATTTGGTTTGACTTAATGTTTATGGTTGTAATTTGATTTGGCTATAATTGTAATTGTAATTTAAAATTGTAATTTGATGATATTGTAAATTGATGAGCCTATTTATTGTAATTATTTTATTTTCTTTTTTAATATATATTTTCCTGTTTGATTTATTTTTTTAAAAAATGGATAAAATTGGGGTACTACAGTTGCCCGTATTTAATTATATTTTACTTGAAAAATATGAAAATATGAATAACAATGGTATTCGTTTTCATGTTATCTATTTAAAGATAAATAAATATAAGGACCTAAATTTTGTCCAATAACAAATGCACGTATTAAAGTACCCTTCAAATATTAAAGTGGAAATGATGCAATTTTTTTTTTGAGATGTGCAAAATGATCGTATTCGGATTAATTACTGATGCGTAGATCGATATGATTGAAAATAATCGTCTTCAGATTGTTTACCGATGCATAGATCCATAAAAATAAAAAATGATCGTCTTCAGATTGGTTAGTCTTCAAATTGGTTATCGATGCGTAGATCGACAGAAATGAAAGTGATTGTCTTCAGATTATTTACCGATGTATAGATCTATAAAAAATAATCATCTTTGGATTGGTTATCAATGCATAGATCGACATAAATGAAAGTGACTGTCTTCAGATTATTTACCGATGTATAGATCAATAAGAATGAAAAATGATTGTCTTCGGATTGGTTACCGATGCGTAGATCGACATAAATGAAAATGATTGTCTTCGGATTGTTTACTGATGCGTAGATCTAAAGAAATAAAAAATGATCGTCTTCAGATTGGTTATCGATGCGTAGATCAATAAAATATAAGTGATCGTCTTCGAATTGACTACCGATGTGTAGATCAATATGAATGAAAAATGATCGTCTTTGTATTGGTTACTGATGCATAGATCGACAGAAATGAATGTGATCGTCTTTAGATTGTTTACCGATGCGTAGATCTATAGAAATAAAAATGATCGTCTTCGGATTGCTTACCGATGCGTAGATCGACAAAATGTAAGTGATCGTCTTCGGATTGACTACCGATGCGTAGATCAATAGGAATGAAAAATGATTGTATTCGGATTGGTTACCGATGCGGTAATCGACATAAATGAAAGTGATCGTCTTCAGATTGTTTACCGATGCGTAGATCTATAGAAATAAAAATGATCGTCTTCAGATTGATTACCGATGCGTAGATCGATAGAAATGAAAATGATTGTTTTCGGATTGGATACCGATGCGTAGATCGACAAAATGTAAGTGATCATCTTCGGATTGACTACCGATGCGTAGATCAATAGGAATGAAAAATGATCGTCTTCGGATTGGTTACCAATGCGTAGATCGACAAAAATGTAAGTGATCATCTTCATATTGTTTACCGATTCGTAGATCTATAGAAATAAAAATGACCGTCTTCGGATTGGTTAACAATGCGTAGATCAATAGAAATAAAAATGATCGTTTTTAGAATGGTTACCGATGCATAGATCAATAGAAATGTAAAAAAAAACGTAATTGGTCCAATCTTGTGAGTAGATAAAGAGGGAGAATACAAATATGATACTTGCAATTCGAACGATGAGGTATGAATGATTCATGCATGTGTTATGCACTGAGTATAGGTAAAATGTCAATGAAGATGCATGGATCATATGAGTATGATTAAATTATGCATGATTTATGTTTGTCATGAATTAATGATCAATTCCTGTTCATTTCTTTGATTCCCCGAACCTTATTATCTTCTATGCCCACAAGATTGGATGAATGAAAATAACAACCATTTTTTGCATGATGATTCCAGTATGTCTTGTGTGACCGCTTTTTCGAGGCGAAGTAAAATCCATTGTTTAAAATGATTACCCTCCTTATTATTTTTCACACACGATATTGAATGACAATATTGGAAAATGTACATTCGTTAGGGGAAGACATAACAAACGCTAGTCATTCTTGTAATTTAGGAACTCCTAATAGTCAACTTCCAAGAATAATCATTGCCCAAGTCTGAAGCGCTTGATTTTTTTGTATCCCTAACTTTTGCATGGACCGCTCTCCCAAGTTTCCAATCCATCGGGATGCTCTATTTTTTGCATAGGTTGCCTTTTCAGGTTTTCAACCTAGCGAGCCCATTTTTTGATCATTTTTTGTCTTCTAAGCATAATATTTTTTGACTGCATTTGAATTTACTGGAAGTGGAAGATTCTCTCCATCCATTTATGCGAGTATTAGAGCTACCCCAGAGAAGGCTTTTTTCACAACGTATGGTCCTTCGTAATTCGGGGTCCATTTTCCATGAGAATCTTTTTTTATGGCAATATTTTCCTTAACACCAAATCCCCTTCTTGAAACTCTCGATGACATACTTTTTTCTTGTATGCCTTTTTAAGTCTTTTTTTATATAGTTGGTTGTTGCATAGAGCTATCATTCTTTTTTCTTCTATGAGATTTAATTGGTCAAATCGCGATTTAAACCACTAAGCCTCTTCTAGTTTTGTTTAAATCAAGACTCTAATCAAGGGAATTTTAACTTCAATGGGAAGTACCTCTTCCATTCCATACACCAATGAGAAAGGAGTTGCCCATGTTGAGGTACGAACAGAGGTTCTATAGCCATGCAATGCAAAGGGAAGCATTTCATGTCAATCCTTATATGTCTCCACCATCTTTTGTATGATATTCTTGATATTCTTATTTGTTGCTTCTACATCCCCATTCATTTTTGGACGATATGGCGAAGAATTATAATGCTGAATTTTGAAATTATCACACAACTTCTTCATCATTTTATTATTCAGATTGATCGCATTATCAATGATTATCTTATTTGGTAAGCCATATCGACAAATCAATTCTCTTTTGATGAATTTGACAACCACACTTCTCGTCACATTGTCATAGGAAGCGGCTTCAACCCATTTTGTGAAATAATCAATAGCTTCAAGGATAAACTGATGCTTATTTGAAGCTTTAGGCTCGATGAGTCCAATAAGATCCACCCCTCACATTGAAAATGGCCATGGTGATGTTAAAACGTTCAAAGAGGTGAGCGGTACATGTACTTTATCAGCATAAATTTGACATTTATGACATTTCTTTACGTAACTAAAGCAATCCGATTCCATGGTCAACCAATAATAGCAAGCCTTCAAGATTTTTCTTGCCATTGCGTGCCCATTTGCATGAGTTCCAAAAGAACCTTCGTGAACCACTTGAATGATCTTTTCTGCTTCAGCTTTATCCACACATCTGAGGAGAACCATATCATAATTCCTCTTATAAAGCACATCACCATTTAAGAAAATGTTCATTGACAACCTCCTCGAAACTCTTCTGTCGTTCTCTGAAATACCTGATGGATATTCCCTATTCTTAACATAGGATTTGATATCATAAAACCATGGCTTGCTATCAAGTTCTTCTTCTATTGATAAGCAATATGCAGGTTTATCTCTTTGTTGAATTTTTATAACCGAAACGTCTTGATCAGTGCTTATTTTGAACATTGACGATAATGTGGCCAGAGCGTCAGCCAATTGGTTTCCTTCTCGAGGGTTATGGTGAAAAGTGATCTTCTCGAAGTGTTCTGTTAATTCTTTGTTATGGGTATGATACGAAATCAGTTTGGAATCTCGCGTTTCCCACTCTCCTTTCGTTTGATGGATGACTAACAATGAGTCTCCATATACCTCAATAACTTTTACCTTTGATTCAATAGCTGATTTAATGCCCATAATACATGTTTCATATTCAGCAATATTGTTTGTGCAATCAAAACACAACCTAGTAGTAAATTGAGTGAACTAGTTCTCTGGAAAAATCAAAATGGCCTCAATTCCATGACCTAACGCGTTAGAAGCTCCATCAAACACTAGCGTCCATTTTTCTTTATCAGATGATTCAATCTCTTCAAATAAAGTCATGATGCCTTCATCAAGGAATTCACACTACATTGGGTGATAATCTTTTACATGTTGTTGGGCCAAATACTCTGTTAGGGCATTTCATTTGATAGCTTTTTGTGTAACATATACCAAATCGTATTTTGATAACAACATCTGCCAACGGGCAATCCTTCCAGTAAGAGAAGGTTTATCAAAGATATACTTATTGGGTCCATTTTAGACACCAACCAAGTTGTATGACATAACATGTATTGCCTCAACCGACGACCAGCCCATGCTAATGCGCAACATGTTCGTTCAAGCAGTGAATACCTTGTTTCGCAGCTAGTGAACTTTTTGCTCAAATAATAAATATCATGTTCTTTCTTACCAGATTCATCATGTTTCCCTAGTACATAACCCATTGACTCGTCAAGTACTGTTAAGTACATAATAAGTGGTCTTCCAGGAACTGGAGGCACTAATATTTAAGGTTTTGTTAAGTATTGCTTAATCTTTTCGAAAGCTTTTTGACAATTCTAATTCCATTCAACCTTTTGGTCTTTGCGCAACAACTTGAAAATTGGCTCGCATGTAGCGGTGATATGCGATATGAACCTGACAATGTAATTCAATCTACCCAAAAAGCCACGAACTTCTTTTCCGTGTGTGGAGCGGACATTTCTTGTATTGCTCCTACTTTATCTGGGTCCACTTATATCCCTTTTTGACTAACGATAAACCCAAGTAACTTGTCTAATCTTACACCAAAAGTGCATTTTGCACGGTTTAAACGGAGTTTGAACTTCCTTAGTCGCACAAACAACTTTTGAAGGTTAATAACATGGTATTCTTTGGTTTGAGATTTTGCAATTCGTCCATATAAACCTCTATTTCCTTATGCATCATGTCATGAAACAAAGTTACCATTGC
>NC_021164.2:23443634-23452357 GCF_000331145.2 Cicer arietinum | reverse complement strand
AATGTAGTTTTCTCCATATCTTCGGGAGCCATCTTGATTTGATTATACCCTGAGAAACCATCCATGAAAGAGAAAATAGAATATTGAGCAGTGCTATCTACTAGGACATCAATGTGAGGCAAAGGAAAATCGTCTTTTTGACTAGCTTTATTTAAATCCCGATAATCAACACACATTCGAACCTTTCCATCTTTCTTTGGAGCTGGGATAATATTAGCCACCCATTGAGGGTATTTTTCCACTACTAAGAAACCAGTATCAAATTGCTTCTTGACTTCTTCTCTAATTTTAAGTGACATAGCAGGCCTCATCCTCCTTAGTTTTTGTTTAATTAGAGTACATTCAGGCTTGAGTGGTAGCTTGTGTTCAACTATGTTAGTATCTAGCCCAAACATATTCTGATATGACCATGCAAAAACATCCACATAATCAAATAAAACTTTAACTAGCTTTTCTCGTTCACTTTCCTTCATAGACATACCAATTTTAATTTCATTCTTATCATGTTCAGTCCCTAAATTGATCACCTCAACAGATTCTTGATAGGGTTGGATTATCTTAGCTTCCTGTTCAATTAACGTTTCTAGTTCTGGGGGAGGCTCACAATCGTCTTCGCAATCCTCATCAACACGATTAATTGGACATTCAAAATTACAAGAAGGAGTTATAGCGCTGCTATTTTCAACATATTCATTTTCGACTTTTGAACATGAATTAACTAACACGGGAAACTCAATGATCTTCCAATTGTTGAGACTGGTGTTTGGATGACAAGGGTACACCAATTTGAGGGTATCATCATCAACATGATCCTTTTCCGCAACAGCCACTTGATCAACATATATTATTCCAGCGCTTTGAAACGTTTGGTGAATGTCACAAATAGAAATCTTTTGTGAATTTAGTACCCGATTTTCCAAACAAGTCATCCTGCTTTCCATTTTTTCCTTCACAATCTTTTCTTTGTCAGCTTTACTAGGTACATATCCCAAAATGTACCAATCGTTCTTTTCAAGTATTTCTATCAATTTTCCAAATTTAACAAAAGCTCCTCCTTCCATCATGGATTTTGTAGACTTCAATGATGTGGTAGATAGTTTTGGTTCTTTTACAAGAAATCTTTCACCCATGAAAACAGCATTGGCGATTTCTAGAAGAAAGTCTTTATGGCTTCCTCTATGTCTTCAATGTAGCTTGTAGAAGATAGATGGCTCACTATCATATCTTCTTCTCCAGATATTATCACCAGCTTATTGTTCACTATAAACTTTAGCTTTTGGTGGAGAGTGGATGTCACTGCTCCAGGAGCGCGAATCCACGGCCTCTCTAAAAGGCAACTATACACCGCCTTAATCTCTATCACTTGGAAGGTTATTCCAAAGTTATGGGGTCTGATTTGAATCAGTAGGTCAATCTCACCAATAACTTGTCTTCTGGATCCATCAAATTCTTTCACCACCATAACACTCGGCTTCAAACAAGCCCCATCAACAAAAAGTTTTGAAAGTGTCGATTTCGGCATGACATTTAACGATGAACCGTTATCAACTAACACTCGTTCAAGAATATGATGATGCCACCTCACAAAGATGTGTAGTGCTTTATTATGCTCCATCCCCTCAGCTAGTAATTCAACATCGCTAAAACTCAACCCGATATTAGAGGTGGTATTACCGACAACTCCATCAAACTAATCCACAATGATATCATGAGTAACATGGGTCTCATTTAAAACTTTCATCAGTTCCCTTCTATGCGCTTCATATTTTAATAACAAAGAAAGGATGATTTAGCTGATCCACCACCTTATATTCTCTTTGCTTAATAAACTTCAAAAATTCATTAGCTTCTTCTTCAGACACCGTCTTTTTACTAGTCTCTTGTCCTTTTATAGCATGATACATATCTTATTTCCCTTTTTCTCCATGACCTTCCTTTTTCCTAAGTTGTTCAGGAGTGTATACTCAGCCACTCCGGGTCATCCCCCCAATCCGTGAAATAATGGCGACATTAGTACCTTGAGGTTTAAAGATGTCACCTAATTGATGATTGACTAAATGGGATGTGACTTCATAACTCCATGGTACCGCCTTGTTATTTTCATAAGGAAAAGAGGTTGGGGCTTGAACAATTATTGCATTTTTCGTACTACGAGTTGGCTTAGGATTCTCTTTCCTATAGAGGATCTCCAATGGTCTTGGGAAAGATATATTATTTTACATGCATGGCTTTATGGTCGATACATGGTCATCTTTTGTGTATTGGTCTATCAGTTCTTCAATGAGATTGATAGCGGCATCTCTGTGACCCGGTAAAGGATTATTCCCTACATTGGGACCATCTTCCTTAAAGGTAAGCCATTTTGCATTAATCAGTTCTTGCACTTTAGATTTTAGGGCTTGACAATCTTCGATGGAATGCCCCACAACTCCTGCATGGTATTCACATTTGGCGTTAGGGTTATACCATTTCGAGAATGGTGGTTCCAGAGGTTTCATTGGCCTCTAGACTACCATTGAATTGTGGAGTAGGTGAGGCAACAATTGACTGTATGTCACGGGAATCGGGTCAAAACGAGTTATCTTCTTTTCTTGGTTAACTGGTGGGTTGTAGTGATTTGAGATTGGATTTTGATTCCATTGGTTTTGTTAGGAAAATGTGGCAGGTGGTGGTTGCACCATATATGGTTGATAAAAAGGTCACCTTGAAGGGTGATATTATAGGTATGGTGATTGTGAAGTCGCAACCACATATGAATAAGGAATGTAGGGAATTTGGGGTATTGGGGGTTGAAAATTTGGAGGTCGATAAGAATTCATAGCTGAAGAATAAGAGATAATTGGATTTTCCATTACAGCGTTAGCATCCCCTTCTTTCTTTTTTGTGAAGGTTGCCTGGGGTCTCTTCATGCCACTTGCTGCACATACAATTTTGCCACTATTCATCCCACCTTTCTCCTATCATGACCAAATCAGAAAATTTTGATGACATACTCCCAATCATCTTATCATAAAAAGGCGATTGGAGAGTATCCATAAACATACGAACCATTTCTCTTTCAGATAAGGAGGTTCTACTTGTGATGCCACTTCTCTCCACCGTTGTGCATATTCTTTGAAAGTTTCATTGTCCTTTTTTAATGAATTTTGTAATTGCATCCTATCAGGGGCCATGTCAATATATTACTTATATTGCCTCAAGAAGGCATCAGCCAAATCTTTCCACGAACGAATTCGATTTCGCTCAAGATGCATATACCAACTTAACGATGCCCCGCTCAAACTGTCTTGGAAAAATTGAATGAGAAGTTTGTCTTTATGAGCATGAGAAGCCATTTTTCTGCAATACATAGTCAGATAATGTTTAGGACATGCGGCGCCTTTGTATTTTTCAAACTCGGGAACCTTGACAGTTTCGAGACAATACACATTATGCCCCTCAATTGCTTCGAGACAATAGACATTATGCCCTCAATTGCTTTTATTCGCTCTTCTAAAACATGCAATTTCTCTTTTGATTGTGTATCATCCCCAATGTGAGGTTGTTGCAAGTTCCCATTAGCATCGAAATAGGGTACTTGGGGTGAACTATATGGAATATTTTCTGATTGTATAGTGTTTTGGGGTGGCACATAGCCCAGATGAGATGGGATTTGTGATTGGTTTAAGTTTTGGGGGTTGATAGTTGAGTGGTTCTGATTATTGCCCATGGGGTTGATGACTACAGGTGGAGTATAAACAGGTGGGACACCATATATAGGAAATTGCATAGCTGCTGTGCGGAATTGTTGGTTAGTCGGGGTAAAACCCGATGGGGGAAAAGGAGTAGTTTGGTGTTCTTCATTTGCAGTTGGAGGATCCCCATATGTATTCTCCTTCCTTGCCAAATCTTGTATAGCTTTCAAGATTCGATCAACCTTTTCCTTTAGTTGGTTGACATCCGCTCTTATCACTTCTTGGTTTTACTCGAGTTCATCCATGATCTTGGAGTTTGCACGAGTCTGATAAGGGTATCGGGGAAACAACTTTATTGATTTTTTCTGTTTTTTTAAATAAATAAATAAAATTTATGTGAGTATGCATTAAAATATGAATGAAAATAAAATAAATTAGTTAATTATGATAGTTGGATGTTGGGGAATCATTAGCCTTATGTAATTTTTTAACAAGAACGAATCATTAGTGAAGAAAATAAGAGGATCAGAAATCGAAATAGCAATTCCTTCATTGATGAGAAAAAGAGTACATCACATTTAAATTAAAAACTACATTGGCCATGGGATTTCAATCTTCTCTTTTAATAGGACAACCAATCTTCTCCAATTCTTCTAACAAATTTTTGCAATATTCAACGAACTTGTAGACTTTGACTGGAGTATTCAACGGATGCATTACCGCATCAATATCTCTTAGATGCTTTGGAATTTTTATGATTGCTTGATTAGCTAGCATTGCCAATTTTGAAAAGCAATCTTTCCACTGTCTTCCTTTATCTTCCAGCTCTTTATAGATCTCTTGATTCTTCAATTGACCTAGCAACATCACAAAACGATCATTCCAATATATGGTTTCTTCCTTTAGGTAACTATAGATCTTTTCTTGGTAATCAATGTAATTCTTCAACTCACTAGAATTCTCAATTTCTGTTCTTAGTGCATCTTGATGTTTTGAGAGTAGTTCTTCAATTTCTTCTTTGTGATGCCTCTCATTCCTTACTTGACTCTCATACTCAGCTACCATTTCTTTCAGTTGTTTCTTTAAATCTTCAAACTCTTTTTTTATCTTCTTCTCAGAGCTTGTTGGTTTTGTCCACAACTTCTTCCACATATAGGCCTTTTCAATTGCTGCATTCTTTTCTTGTTTTCGCACATCTAACTCTTCATATGCACCTCTCAAACAATCTTGTATGTCAAGTTTATTTTATTTTTCAATTTTCAACCTCTTGTTGCTTCTTTCAATAAACTGACTTTTACATGTGTTTTCTGATCGTAAGTTCTCATTCTCTTGGGAGACATTTTCTAGCTTCACCTTTAGCTTTTTTTTCTTATCAAGTTATACTGCGTGTGTCCTAAAAACTCAAAAATTAAAAAGATATCACATCTAATTAATTTTTAACATGATATTTATTTATGTTTTTTTATGATGAAGTTGATATTTAGTTATGAAGGAAATTAACCATTTTCTTTCAAAAAAAATTTAAAATAAAATGAACAGATTTAATCGTTTTATATTTCGTTCATTAAATAAAAAGTCTACATTTTTTTAAATAAAAGAGTGATTGTTTGATGATGATAAAGAGCAAGAAGAAAAAATACCTTAATGTTTCGTGTTTGTTGTTTGTTACTGAAACTATCTTTTTATGTGTGTTTTTTTTTAGTAGAGTTAATATGAGATCCCTCATTTTCTCCCCCTTTTTGAAATTTGATAAGGTGTATTTATAGATTTTTTTTATCTGTTTACTTGCTTTCTTGCTTTTCTTTGTCCTTCTCCATCAATTTCTAGTTTGATGTTTAATTTCTTTGCTCATAATCTGAGTTATTCTGCACTTCTGATCAATTCATGATTTTAGCTTTATTTATTTTCATCTGATTATGTTCATTTGTTTGGAAAGAGTTGGTTTGCTAGGTTAAAGAGTATTTTTATTTGCAGATTTAGTTAATTTTGGTACATGATTCAACCACATTTGTCTTTTAGCATTTTTATCTGTTTCAAACTCAGAATTTTGTCTTTTAGTTTTTATCATGTGTTCAAAGGCTGACTAGTAAAAATTATGTTTTTAATTAGTTACAAAAGGCACAAATATAGTGCTTCAAGTAGTGAAGCAACAAAAACATTCAAATAAGGCGTGCAGCTGGAGAAAAAGCAAGACAATGCAGCAAAAGGAAAACAAACAAGGCATGTAGCAGCTGGCAAGGCAACATGGCTTTTGTTGTTTATATTTTAAATTGTAATTTGGTTTGACTTAATATTTATGGTTGTAATTTGATTTGGCTATAATTGTAATTGTAATTTGATTATATTGTAAATTGATGAGCCTATTTATTGTAATTATTTTATTTCCTCTTTTAATATATATTTTCCTTTTTGATTTATTTTTAAAAAAAATGGACAAAATTGGGGTACTACACACTCATATATTAGGTTCTCTTGACAAATTTATTTACAATAAGGGACTTGAAACAATTGCATCTTTGAGTTGGGATAATTTGTATAAAATTGCCAAAGATTAGCTCGTGGGCTAGAGTACTTGCATAGAGGATGTACCACTCGAATTTTACATCTTGACATAAAACCACATAACATTCTTTTAGATGAGAATTTGTGTCCAAAGATTTCAGATTTTGGACTAGCAAAACTTTGTCTCAAGGAAGAAAGCATTATTTCGATGTCAGTTCAAAGAGGGACACTAGGGTATGTAGCTCCTGAAGTGTGTAATCGATATTTTGGAGGAGTTTCACATAAGTATGATGTTTATAGTTATAGAATATGTTGATGGAAATGGTTGGAGGGAGAAAAACCATTAATGCTAATGCAAGTCACACAAGTGAAATATACTATCCTAATTGGGTATACAATAGGCTTGAGCTTGATGATGATTTGAGATTGGATGGGGTACTAGTCACTGAGCAGATGAGATTGCAAGACAAATGACAATTGTTGGTTTATGGTGCATTCAAACACTTCCAAATAATAGACCTACCATGAGTAGAGTGATTGAAATGTTAGAAGGTAGTATGAATTCATTGGACATACCACCAAACCCATTATTTTCTTCTCCTACTAGATCAATATCATAGTCTTTCATATCTTAGAATTTGAGTGTAAGATAGTTGTTATGTATATTTCAATCATCTTGTAAAGCAAGTGGGTCTAAGTGTCTCAAATTGTTATTGAATGCAAAAGCATGATCAATTTTTTACACTCTATGCTATAATTTAACTTCTTTTCATCCTTTAGAAGTTGGTGACAACATATATAATGATTTTAACTCAAACTGCGAAGAAAAAAATACGTTATATTAATGAGGAGTGCTAAGAACACTCTTTATCGAACACACTTTTTTATTAAGTGAAATTTATATGAGTCTCATCGTTTATGTGGAACTTCTTTTCAAAGTGTGAGATTCCCATTGATTTTATAGAATAGGAAAGTAAATGTTAAAGTGAGTATTGAAAAACAATTGTTTCTAGCTAATACTTTTCTATATTAATTTCTATTTAAGTAGACTTATAAGTAGGGAAAAATGTGCAATTACATGTTGTCATAGAAGAAATCCATGATCAATATGTAGTTAACGGGACAGATTTTTACCCATAAAAAAATTAACGGGACAAATTCTTACCCATAAAAAATTAAATTAAGCACATTTAAGAGATTCAACGGTTAATCCTAGAAAATCAACCTAATCTAACATCTACTACCATTTGTCAATAAATAAATTAAGGAAATAATGTGGTTAAATCTTAACCCTCTATTTCTTTTAATAAGTAATCAACAATCCTAAATAAAAGAAAAAAGAGTCATTTAACTTCCAAAAAGTTATTCTCTTTTCTTAGGTCTTTCCCTCTTCTTCAACAAATATTAATAACCATTCCTCCTTTTACTACCCTCACACCATGCATCTATAAACTCAATATTAATTTTTTTTCTTCTAGAAACAAACAAAAAATAAACACAACATGAAAGAGATAAAACAACTTATAAAAATGTTATTTTTCATTAATTTAATAAATATGTTTTTGAAACAATTAATTGAACAAAATATATGTACAAATAGAATTTACATAACACCTCATAACCAAATACTCCTCCGACTTCAACTATAAGAAAAAAAATAAATAAATAAAAAACATCGATACCAATTAACTTATTTATTATTATTATTATTATTATTATTATTATTATTATTATTATTATTATTATTATTATTATTATTACTTTTTGAATATTTCTATAAATATATTTCTCATAAAAAAGTGTGAGAGATTAAATACATCCACTAATATTTAAAAGAAAAATATTAAATAAGAATAAAAAATCATTTAAATAATAAATACATCTTAAAAGTCACAATTGATTCTTATATATGTGATTGAAAAGTTCTTATAATGGAGATTAGAGCTATTAGCTTGCAAGATAAAAACAGATTTCACTAAACAATCTACATTTGAATTTAAAGATTTGTTTTGCAATGAGCTTTGTTAACAATGAAAAGAGGAAGAAAGAGGAAGAAGAGAAACAACCACTCTAGGGTTTCATAACATATAATGAACCAAAACTGAAGTTAATAGGGTTACAATGAGTTTATATAGAGGAAAATAGAAAATATCTAAAATACCCTTACTACTAATATATAATAATATTATCTAATATCTCCCCTCAAACTCACGATGCATTAACATGGAGCATCGAGAGTTGGTCAACTAAAAAAGGAAACGTTTAATGGAATGCATCTTTGGGAACAAATCAGCAATCTGTAAAGAAGAAGAGACAAATGGTAGAGTAATAGTTCCATGCTGAAGATGATGACGAGAAAGATGACAATCAATCTCAATGTGTTTGGTGCGTTCATGAAAGACCGAGTTGTGAGCAATTTGAATAGCACTCTTGTTATCGCAGTGCATCGGAGTTGGCTCAGAAAGAGAGATACCCATATCAGACAAAAGCCAACGCAACCAAATTATTTCAGCGGTAGTGGATGCCATAGCACGATACTCAGCTTCT
>NC_021164.2:23415592-23443186 GCF_000331145.2 Cicer arietinum | reverse complement strand
AACTCATTGATTCCACTAACATCATCACTTGTAATAATCATATCATCAACATATAGAGAAAGTATAATGTGACCATGAGTGGTGGACTTTATAAACAATGCAGAATCATGTTCACTAGAGCGAAAACCAAGAGAAGTGATCACAGTAGAGAATTTCTCAACCCAAGCTCGAGGAGCATGTTTAAGACCATATAGAGCCTTTTTTAACTTACATACTTCCCCTGGATCATGAGAAACTCCTTGTGGAGGGACCATATAGACTTCTTCATGAAGCTCACCATTTAAAAAGGCATTTTTGACATCCATTTGGGAAATATGCCATTGACGAATAGATGCAACTGTAATAAGAGAACGAATAGTGGTCATCTTGGCTACAGGAGCAAAAGTTTCTTCATAATCCATACCATATTGTTGAGAGAAACCCTTAGCAACAAGACGTGCTTTGTAGCGCTCAACTGACCCATCAAACTTAGTTTTGATCTTGTATACCCAACGAGACCCAATAGCACGTTTTCCAGGAGGAAGAGGTACTAATTCCCAAGTGTTGGTTTTGTGCAATGCAGATAGTTCTTCTGCCATAGCCTGCTGCCAAAGAGGATCAAGAACAACCTCTTTTTAGGAAGAGGGCTTAGACAAACTGTGAATAGAGGTTAAGAAAGAAGCAAACGAAGCCGAGTAAGTTGAATAGACAAAATCAGGTAACTGAGTAGACTTACGTTGACGAGAAGGGTAACGAGGAGGATCAACAATCGCATGAGCTGGTTGGACAGTCGGGGGGACAAAAGGGATGTCATCATGTGGAGTAGTAGTATTTGTTCTGCAATTCTCAACATTACAATCACTAGAAGCGCTATCATTAGGACCAAACGGATCAATATGAGTTAGTTCAGAACTCTTAGTAATCTGAGAATCAGAGGAAACAAAGTAAAAAGTGATGTGCTCAAGAAAAACAACATTACGAGATACATAAAGTTTTCTTGCATGAGGATCATAACAACGATAACCCTTTTGACCATCCCCATAACCAAGAAAAACACACATGGCTGAACGAGAAGACAACTTACTGCGCTCTACTTGAGGGCGAAGAACAAAACAAGTAGAACCAAAAACTTTCAAAGAATAGTAATCAGGGGTAGAAGCATACAATTTTTCAAAGGGGGACAAACATGATATGATAGAGGATGGAATTCTATTAATAGCATGAACAACAGTAATAACTGCTTCTCCCCAAAATTCACTAGGAACTGAAGTGGACAACAAAAGGGAACAAGCAGTCTCTATAATGTGACGATGTTTCCTTTCAGCAACTCCATTTTGTTGAGGAGTATCAGTACAAGATGTTTGGTGGCGAGTGCCATCATAAGCAAGTAATTCAGAAAATTTATTAGAGGTATATTCACCACCTAAATCACAACGAAAACACTTTATAACAGAATTATGTTGAGTTTTGACCATTGCACGAAATATATGATAAATGTCAAAAAATTCAGACCGATTTTTCATAAGATAAACCCAACAATAACGAGTGTAATCATCAATAAACGAAACATAATATCTAGATCCACCTTTGGTGAGCACCGGTGATGGACCCCAAACATCAGAGTGAACTAAATCAAAAGGCGCATATGAAACGGAAACACTTTTACTAAACGGTAAAGCTGGAAATTTAGCAAGTTTACAACCACAACAATCTGAGATATCACAGGGTTTTAACTTTCCTAAGGCTCCAGTAGAAGCCAAATATTTTAATCTAGAAGCAGAAACATGTCCAAGGCGAGAATGCCATAAATAAAAACTAGAAGATAATGAATTCAAGCGAAAACTAGATAATAAGTCAGCAGTAGTTGTTGAGGCTGCAGTATCTGGGAGTCGTAGTTCATCCAAAACGTAAAGTCCCCCCTGTCTATGGCCTGTCCCAATCAGCCTCCCAGAATGTGGATCCTGCACACAACAAGAAGTGGAAGAAAACGTAACCGAATAACCGAAATCACATATTTGACTAACAGAAGCAAGACTCAAAGTAAGATTAGGAATATAATAAACATTAGAAAGAGACAAGTTAGGTGTGGAGACAGAACCAATGCCTGCTAGTGGCATAGGAGTGCCATCAACAGTCATAACCGACACAGACGAGACGGGTTTCACAGACACAAAAGATTTATCATCGTATGTCATATGATGAGATGCTCCAGAATCAAGAATCCATATGGAAGGAGATATACCTGACATACCAGAGGAGTTCAAACCTTTAGAAGAGGTGGCAGACATGGCATGTGATTGAGTGGCAAGAAGTCTTTGAAGTTGTTCTGCAATATCAGATATTTGGGAAGCAGTCTCAGATGAGTATACAGAACCAGAACTAGAGCCAATGGTAGGAGGAGCAGAAGCAACAACATTGGACGATGGCCCCCTAAAATTCTTCTTATGTGCTCTCCCCAATTTCGGACAACGTGCTTTCCAATGACTTTTTTCTTTGCATAATGCACATTCATCATTACCAAGCCCAACTCTTCCTTGAGATTTTTTTTTTTTGAACAGGAGCAACAAAAACAGATGGAGGAGTTTAGAGAATTTCCTTATCTAACACACCAGAATGAGTCTTAAGTCTGATTTCTTCTGCCAACAATTCACTAACTACTGATTCAACATTAGGAAGGGGGGAACGATGCAAAATACCCCCACGAAGGCCCTCAAAATCATCACGAAGAGCCATTAGAAACCAAACCAGACGTTGCTCCTCTCTTTGATCAATGTATGCTTTAACAACTTTCAACTCAGGTGATTCCATAAGAGCCAATTGATCCCACAGATTAGTCATTACCGAATAGAATTCCTGAATGGTCATACTGCTCTGCTTAAGGGATCTAATATCATTTTCCAACTGATAACGTTTTGCAAAGTTAGACTGAGCATACAAACGTTTCAAGTGATCCCAAATCTCTTTTGCAGTATCATATTTTGCTAGTTGCACTCCTATAGACAACTCAACAGAATTATTAATCCAAGTAATAATTTTTGAATTACTAACATTCCATGTTTTCAGATCTTTTGCATATTGAGTTTCATTCTTTTTATCTGTAGGCTTAACAGAAGTTCCATCAACAAAACCCCACATATCTTTTCCAATCAAAAAATTTTTCATCACATAACTCCAATAAGAGTAATTTTGTCCATTGAGGTGAACACTAACAGCTTAAAGAGAATCATCCTTAACACCAGCCATAACAAATAATGACAGGAAAACACGACAAACACAATCACTGAGACAAAGTAAATTAGGGATAACCTGGTGCTGTGCGAGCACGATTTCTCCCTCTCCAGATGTCGTTTCGTCGATCCGACCGTTGAAGACGAAGACCTAAATGTTGCGAACCTGCTGTCCAAAACTCAGCCCGATCCAACGGTTAATGAATGCGCAATCGATGTTTTTCTGAGACTGATTTAACAAAATCGGGAATAGGGTTACTCTTCTCTTTTCCCTTTTTGGTGGTTGTCTTTCCTATCAAAATAGTCTTTCTTCTCTACGGTAGATCCCAAAATTAACCAAAACTCTTTGAAACCATGTTAACAATGAAAAGAGGAAGAAAGAGGAAGAAGAGAAACAACCACTCTAAGGTTTCATAACATATAATGAACCAAAACTGAAGTTAATAGGGTTACAATGAGTATATATAGAGGAAAATAGAAAATATCTAAAATACTCTTACTACTAATATATAATAATATTTATCTAATAAGCTTCTTAATGTACAAAATCAATAGCAACAAATCAGCAGTAATTGAACTCCATTTAGGAGTGGCAAAATCGGTCGAATCTGTCGGCCGGACTCATTTTGCCGCTATTTAAGACAGATAAGATTGATGATTTGAACTTGCATATCTCAGTTGGCTTGTCCCATTTAACTTGCTCAAAATGAGGTGGTCATGGGGCGAGTTAGTCTGTCAAACAAGATTAAAAAATTGTTTTTTTTTATATATTTTAGTTATGCCTTTTAGTTGATTTTGTTTAATAACTCAACCAAAATAAAAGCTTAAAATGGTCTTATTACTTACCCAATTCAATTAACAACCCAAGCCAAATTAAAAGCTAATAGAGATATGTGCTCTATGTACAACGATAAAATAAATAAATAAATCATGTTACTTTACTTTGTCAATGCATTATGGAAGTCAAGACATATATTCTCAAGTTGTGAATGTAAAGTTAAACTCTATAGTGAAGTTAAACTCTGTAGTGAATCATAATACATTTCTTAAATTTTATAATTTATTTATTGTTAGTCTATAACAATGATTAGATTGTAATACAATTCCTTAAGATTAACTAACGTTAGTGAATTTATTTTGAGATGTTTTTTTAAGTTAATGATATCTTTGTTTTGACATTTAATCTTGTTGATTGATAATAATGCTTCTTTTTTTATTCAGTAATGTTAAAATAAAAATAAAAATAGTTTTTTTGGTGTGCTGGCTAACAAGCCAACTAACTCATAGTTGGGTGGAGCGACGCAATACTTCTGACTCAACCACCTAAGTAAATCCTTGTAATCCCACATCACTATTTGACGGATTAATCACGGGACATACCAACCCTCTTTGCCATTAGTGGTGGAGGCAAGGGGGGGACCCATGGTTGCCACAGTCTCACCCCTAAATTTTAAGAAATTTTTGTTATACGACTATATTTTTATGTACTTATATTTTATTTTTTATGAACTTAAATATTTTAGTATATTGGAGTTTTTTTTATTCAATGAGTCTTAAACATTTATGTGTCTACAATTAAAATTCATTTTAATCGAGTAAAATAAAAAACCCCAACAAAAGAAAAATGAAATCATATCACTTAGAGATAACTCCATCAAGAAAGGAGGAAGAAACAAACCGCAAGAGTTTGCAGATTTTAATCGATGGCATCTACCATAGTGTCATGCAAATTTTCATTGAGTTTATCAATGAAATAACTAAGTCCAATGTTGTACCATCGAAATCTAAAGACTAATATAGACTATAATGTGAATACAATTGTCGAAGTCATTAAAAGTGAAAATTGTGTTTGACATGTTGCAAACATTAGTTAACACCGCCTACTTTGGAATCAATGGTTGTGAACATCTATTGAAAACACCATACTTTGGATTGACTTTCGTCAATAAAAAAATATTAGAGTTAAAGGACATTCAATTTATAGAAGGTATGATGAAAGAACCCAATGGTTTTTAGTGTGTAACGGTCCGTCAATGTGTTACACTATCATCTCGTCCAAAACTGATTCTAACGAGCTCTTGTTGTCTTCAATAATTGTGTCTTTTCAATATTTGGTTTCTCATTAAAGAAAACTTCTCACACCATAATTTTTAACGTGGAAAACTTCTCTTAAAGTGAAAGAAAGAAATCACATAATCTAGAAACTAAACAAATAACAAACAATCTTCCACAAAAGTAGATATTCACAACTAATTCCCAGATAAAGTAATACTAATATCAATGTATATTAAAAGAACAAACTCAGTGATAGGAATAACATATTAAAGTTGTAAACAAAACTTAGCATATAGCTACACATTCATCTACCACAACCTCTGCTTCTTTCTTTTCCTTTCAAATAAACTAGTGCTTCAACACGTTCAGACTAGGGGAATTTTAAAATATACACACACGCACTCTTGTTTCTTTTTATTTCATTTTTTATTTAATAATAATAATAATAATAATAATAATAATAATAATAATAATAATAATAATAATAATAATAATAATAATAATAATAATAATAATAATAATAATAATAACAACAACAACAACAACAACAAAACTATTAAAATTGGTATATCTCACTTGGGGAGTGAACCAACCCTACAAATCTCTCCCTCACGACTTAAGTGGGAAGGTACTGCTCAACCATGCTCGCCTTCTTTCTGCAGCGTATAATCTTCGACACAAGCAAAGTTTTTGACATCATATCTGAACCATTCTCAATAGTATGAGTCTTCTCAATATAAAATGACTCCATCTTAGACGCATCTCGTATCTAATGATACTACACCTCAATATGATTCGACTTTACATGAAAAGTTGGGTTCTAGTTGATATAGGTAACACGCTAACTATTGCAAAATAACATAAACTTGTCTTGCTTAACGCCTAACTCTTGTAGAAATTTCTTCATCCACAAAAGTTCTTTCGAAGTTTCAGTTGTTGCAATGTACTCGACTTTGGAAGTGTATAGAAAAAAACAAACTTTTGTAACTTTGATTGTCGAGACACAGTTTCCCCAGTAAAGGTCATCATAAAACTAGAAGTAGAGTTCAAGAATGAAGATCACCTATCATATATGTGTGTAGCCATCCAACATAGGTTCACCACCTCTAGCTTAAACACACTTTGAAAGTGCTTCTGAGGTATATGAGAATCCACTTCACTGCTTGCCAATGATTTTTTCCGAGATTAGAGAGAAATCAACTAACAACTCCAATTGCATGAGAAATATTAGGCCTTGTGCATACTATAGCATACATCAAACTACCAATTGTTGATGCATAACTAATCTTCTTCATCTCTTCTTTGTCTTTCTCACTTATATGATATTATTTAGAATACAATTTGAAATGAGTAGCAACTTAAGTACTAGCAAGTTTGCAATTGTTCATGTTAAACCTCTCTAACACCTTTTTAATGTAATTGTATTTAAACAACCACAATTTACCATTCTTCCAGTCATAAGTAATTTTCATGCCAAGGATTTATTTTGCATGACACAAGTCTTTCATTGCAAAAAGACTTGCTCAAATCTTTCTTTAGAGATTGAGCCTTCTTTGTGTCATGACCAACAATCAACATGTCATCCAAATATAACAAGAGAATAATATAATCACCATCAGAAAACTTCTTTACAAACACACAATGGTCAGAAGTAGTTTTACCATACACATGCTTGTCCATGAAAGAATCAAATTTCTTGTACCATTATCTCAGGGTTTGTTTAAGCCTATACAACCTTTTCTTCAACTTGCACACGAATTACTCTTTACTTTTGACTTCAAATCCCTCAAGTTTTTCAACCTCTAGGTTCAAACTAGAAGCTAACCCAAGCACAACTCGAATTAAGAACATCTTTAGTAAATCATTTCACAACCAATGTTGTTTTGTAGCTTGGTTGAGAACTATTATCTCCTGCTTTTATCTTATATACTCATTTGCTTTAGCGTGTTTTTCTGCCTTTAGGCAACTTCACCAACTCAAATGGGTGATTGTCATACAAGGAATTCATCTCTTTTAGCATTGCTTTCAACCACTTTAATAATCTAGTTTTCAAGAAATATCACATCTCGACTTCTGATAATTTTCGTATCAACTGGATCTCACAATCTATAACCAAATTATCCATTACCGACAAACACACACTAGTTGGATTTTCTAAAAAGCTTAGACCTCTCATCTATTGGAACATGAACAAAACATTTGTAGCCAAACACTCTCAAATGAATATAAGAAACACCTTTCTATGTCCACACTTTATTTGGATCACCACCATCAAGTAGAATAGAAAGAGAAAGATTGATCAAATCCAATGCAGCTTTCATGACTTCACCGCAAAAGGATTTCGATAATTTTGCATGAGATAGCATACACTTGGTTCCCTCATTAATCATACGATGCATTCGCTCTACAATACCATTATGCTAAGGCATCTTTGGAAATATCTTTTCCAGCCTAATTCCATGTTCTCTACTATATCCTTCAAACAGATCTATATATTCACCACCATTATCTAATCAAACACATTTTAATTTCCTTCCCCTTTCTCTTTCTAGCAAAACAATGAATGAAAGTTTTTAGAGGTGCACCATTTACAGTAAGAACACATTTTTTTGCAAGTGTGTTGGGTTATTTCTCACTCAAGTGACTAAGGCGCATATGCCATAAATCAAAAAAGGAATCTTCAATTGGATTCACCATTCCCTTGCACTGTTTCGTAGGCATTCTATAGAAGGAAATTGATCTTTGCTACTTTGCTACCACTAGAGACCTTTTGGTGATTTTACATGTATCACCACCATCAATGTAAGTGTGAAAGCCTTCAATATCTAAGGCTTTCACCGAAATCAACTTGAGATGAGTATTAGGAACATGTCTCACATTGTTCAATTGAAGCGTGCATCTAATACCTATTTCAACTCAAACATCTCACATACCAATGATTTTACATACTCCTTCATGTCCCATTTTTACCATGCCAAAATCACCAAAACTGTAAAATTAAAAGAAATCATGCATAGGAGTAACATGATATGAGGCACCCAAATCAATAATCCAAATTGAATCTTGACATGGAAGATATATGAAATTATCATCACAAACAATGTAGACATAACTAAGAGATGAAATTGTTTTTATATATTTATAATTTTTCTTCTCTTTGTATTCATCTCTTTCCTTTGATTGATCTCTCTTAAGAAACCTGCAATTTCTTTTGATGTGACCCGCTTTGCCACAATTGTAGCATATCACTTATATTCTAGTCCTTGATTTGCTTCTTGACTTGCTACGACTTTCTAATTGAAGGAGTGGCTGCTACCCATTAGCCTTTAATTTCAAACAATAACTCATCTCTATGAACTACAGTCAGTTGAAGGAAATGAGCTTCAACACCTCTTCTCTCTTATCATTGTGTAGAACACGGTGCCTTCTTCATTGAATCACTTTAATTTTGAGATTGTAATAGACTTAAGAAAACAAAACAAGTTGCCTTCCTCTTTGGTGTCACTTGTATTTGAGGATTGTGAAACACTAAAGTCATTTCCACAAGATACCCTCTCATCCTTAATTAAGCTACTCATCATTATGTGATGTCATCTATTAGAAGAAAGGTATAAAAGAAAGGAACATTAGTCCCAAATTTCTCACATCCTTGTCATATAAATAAATGGAAAAGTCGCAATATAAACCATAGGAAATCATTTATGATTTTCTTTTATAATTGACTAGTTAATATGTTTCTATTTTTGTTTTTTTACGGTTAGTTAGTTAGGCTGCCTTTGAGGAATTAGCTTAGAATAAAATTTTACACTCATGAATGAGGTTTATAATGTTCATGTGTAACTTGAAAACTAAGGTAAAAGATGACTCGTTCACCTTACTAAAAATTTTCAACTCATCTGATAGGTTTAAGACTTGCTTTCACAATTCTTAATGTGAGGCAAATTATAAATATTTTCCTTGATATGTGATATAAATAAAAACAAGACTTAAAGGCTCTTTTGATCCTCCAATTTTCAAAAAAATATATTTAACATTTGATCTCCCTTTTTAAAAACCATTTTTTTGGTTTCCCATTTTCACTTTTTTTTTATATTCATTTTTGTTGATTTTGAGATATATTTAAAAAATTAGTCAATTTTAGAACATTTTTTGTTGACGTGGCAAATTCATTAATAATGTGGCAGTGCTTGTATGTCTAATTGGAATATCCACGTCATTACTTTTTTTAATTTCAAGTATTATTATTAAATTATAATATTTATATTTATAAAAATAAAACTAAATTATTATAGTATAATAATAAACCCTATAAAATCCCTAATTCACAAATTGACATTCAAATCTTCATTGTTGCAAAACCCTTTGAACCTTTATTGTCTTCGTTGAACCTCCATCTCATCCCATCTAGGGGTGTTAATGGTCCAAAAATTAAATTGAATTGCATCACATTAATAGTGCAGTTTAGTTGTTAAAAACAACTTTTAAAAAAACGGTTATTTTTTGAACCAGTTAGAGTTCAATTCTAAACCAATTTAAAACCGATTTATAATTATAAACCGGTTTAACATGTTTGAAATTGGTTTTTATTAAAACCAATTTGAATCGGTTTTTTTAGAATTGTTTAAAAACGGCTTTCAAATGAATTTTTTAAAAGATTGATTTTAAAATCAATTTTCGAGTGATTTAAAAAATAAAAATTGGTTCTAAAACCAGTTTAATTGTATTATTTGTAACAAAAAAAAAAATTAAGTGATTTTAAGTCAATAAATAGTGAAGTATTAAATGGTAAATTTCAAAAGCATATTTCCCGTCTTTGATAATGAATACTACAATTAAATTTCAACTCTCACATGATAAATTTTAAAAAGGTTTAAATATATTTTTGATCCCTGCAAATATGAGTCATTTTGATTTTGATCCCTATAATTTTTTTTTAATAACACCATTGCAAATGCTCAAATGTTTTAAAAAAAACCCTTAATGTGATTTTTTGATTAAAAAATGTTGAAGTGGCTAATTTGGAGTGACATATCATATGTTGACGGTATAATAATTAATTAGTAAAATATTAATTTAATTTAATTTAATTTAATTTAATTTGATTATTATTATTATTATTATTAATAAATAAAAACTAACAACTACAAACTCATCTTCAACCTAAAATCCCAGAAATTTTCCTACATCCAGCAACCAATCTTCAAAAACTCAAACCAAGAACGACTTCCCCTTTCAACAATTGCAAAACCATTAACATCACAAACCGAAATTGAAACCAATCTTCAAAAACTCAAACCAAGAACGACTTCCCCTTTCCACAATTGCAAAACCATTAACATCACAAACCGAAATTGAAACCGTTCTAAACTACCTTCGTTCATTTGATCCCTTCTTAACCACCATTATCAACACTTTCACCTTTCTACGCTACTAACCTTTTGAACATCTGGGTAAGGAATTCGAACCCATTGAGAAGGAAATCGAGAAGGGGGTAAATGTCATTGTTTGGTTTGCACGTGAGAAGTTCAGGTAGCATGTCGAGGATTCTACCCATTACGCTTTGGTGTATTCCCATTGATGAAAGACATTGTATAACCGAAATATATATAAATTCACATCAAAACTCAATCTTAATTTTGTTCCCAACGCTTCATGCAACGCTCCCCAAAAGTGCAACGTGAATTTTGGGTCACGGTCTGATACGATACTCCATGTAATCTCACAATCTCAGCAATATAGATCTTTGTTAGCTTATCTACCTTATAAATGGTCTTTATTGGTAAAAAGTGTGCAAATTTAGTTAATCAATCCACTATCACCCAAATAGAATCATTCTTTCTCCTTTTTTTTTAAACCTAGTTATAAAGTCCCTTGAAATATTGTCCCACTTCCATTCAGGTATATCTAAACGTTGTAACATTCTAGTAGGCCGCTGATGTTCCACTTTCTCTTTCTGACAAGTTAAACAAGTGGATACATACTCCGCTACATGTCTCTTCATTCTTGGCCACCAATAATTCTACCTCAAGTTCTAATACATCTTTGTTGCTCCGGGATGGATATTGATTTGCTCTTATGAGCCTCTTCTAAAATTGTTTTCCTCATATCTACAACTGTTGGTACACAAATCCTCCCATTACATCTCAAAATATTATTCGGTCCAATCTTAAACTCAATCGTCTTCCCTTGCACTATTAGGTTCCTCTTCTATTGGATTAATGTGTCATCTTGAAAATTCGCAATGTCTTCAAGTAGACCACTCAAACTCTACGTCCAAATGAAGACACTGCACACTTCTCCTACTCAACGCATCAGCCACCACATTTGTATTCCTAGGGTGGTACTGTAATGTGAAATCAAAATCCTTAAGAGTCTTCATACATCTTCTCTAACGCATGTTCAATTCCTTTTGATCAAACAAATATTTTAAACTTGTATGGTCACTGAACACTGTGAACTTGCATCCATATAAGTAGTGCCTCCAGATTTTCAATGCAAAAACTACAGCTGCAAGCTCTAAATCCTGAGTAGGATAGTTTCTTTCATGAGTATCAGTTGTCTTCAGGTGTAGGCCACATCTTTCTTGTGTTGCATCAGGACACACCCCTAACCATGGTGAGACGCATCACAATAAATTTTGTATGGTTCTTCTGGTTGTGGTAAGACCAATACTGGTGAGGTTGTCAACTTTTTCTTTAGCAACTGGACATTTTCCTCACATTTCTCTGTCCATGCGAACGGTTGATCCTTTCTAGTGAGTTGTGTCAATGGAGCTACAATCTTAGCAAAACCTTCAATAAACCTCCTATAGTATCATGTCAGTCCAATGAAACTTCGTATCTCAGTGATAGTATGAGGTTGTTTTCAAGCGAGGACTGTCTCAATCTTTGCTGGATCCACATCGACTCCTTCTTTGGTTATCACATGTCCTAAGAAGTTCACTTCTTCTAGCCAAAACTCTAAATGTGACAAATTGGCATACAATTGCTTCTGGCATAAAACTTCAAGAATTTGGCGTAAATATTCTCCATGTTCTTCCTCAGTCTTCGAATAAATTAATATATCGTCGATGAACACCACAACAAACTTATCTAGATATGGGATAAAAATTTTATTCATGTAATCCATAAAAATTTCTAGTGCATTGGTAACTCCAAATGGCATAGCAAAATATTCATAATGCCCGTAACGAGTTCTGAAAGCAATTTTCTGATTATATCTTTCTCTTACTCGAATCTGATGGTAACCTGACTTCAAGTCAATCTTCAAAACACCGCGACTCCTCTCAAATGATCCATCAAATCATCGATATGGGGTAAAGGATAACGATTCTAAATTGTTGCCTTATTAAGTTGCCTATAATCCACACATAAATGCGAGCTTCCGTCCTTTTTCTTAACAAAGAATATTGGAGCTCCTCATGGTAACACACATGGTCTGATAAATCCTTTCTCCAACAAATCTTCATTTTGGCCGTTAAGTTCATTTAATTCTAATGGTGACATCCGAAACAACACAGTCGAAATAGGTCTGGTTCCTAGGTGTAGATCAATGAAGAACTCCACCTCTCTTACTGGTGGTAATCTTGGAATTTATGTTGGAAATACGTCTGAGTACTCCTTGGCAAGCACCACGTCGTCTATGCTCACATTTATCTTTCCCTCCACATTAGCTAATGAAAGAAACTATTGAGTTCTTTCTCTCAACGATACTCTGAGTTTGTTAGTAGCTAGATATCGAACGACTCTTGGCTCGGGGAAAAGAACCAATTTGCGAGCACAATCCAAGATTACATAATAATACGACATCCAATCCATACCGAGAAAAACCTCAAGTGATTGTAGGGGTAAACAAATCAAATTAATCAAGAAATCTCTATTCTGACTAGTTACTTGACAACATAAACATGCAGTATTTACAGTCAAAGTCTTAGCATGTGTGGAAACAACCAAATCAAAAGGCAGAGAATACACAATTAACTTCAAACGATTCACACAGTCCATAACAATGAAGGCATGTGTTTACCCGGAATCAAAAAGTGCAGTCAGAGTGTTACTTGCAATCTCGCAATCTCGTTGGATCAAATTGCTAGATTGATTTTCAGCTTCAGCACCCATGCAATAAACGCGTCCTTTAGCAGTAGGACGAGTAGCCCTAGTTGTATTCATTGTTGGTTCCACCTTCTGAGCCTTGCAATCCTTTGCAAAGTTTCCTAGCTTCTGACAATTGTAGCATGGAAGACTCTTAGAGGTACAACATTAGCATAATGTTTCTCTTCCCCACATTGGAAACATCGAATTAATTGCCCCAATTGTCTTCCAAAGTTCTTGTTCACTAGGCGATTCTGACCCCTATTGTTGTTATGTGGTCGGTTATAGGGATTAACAACTTATTTTCCTTTGTTGTTCTGATGGTTCACCCGACTAGGCCCCCCTAAACTAAAGTTTCCTCCTTCGTTGGCCCTCTTGTTCTTCATGTCCTCAACGTCTCTTTATTTCTCCACTAAAACATGGAAACACTGAATTCCCAATGGCAGGACAAAGTCTTGAATCTCACACATTAGTCCATTTTGGAAATGGTGACACATAAATTGTTCTTCAACCTCTTCATGGAAAAACCTAAAATGTCTTGACAATGACTCAAACTTAGCAGCATATTCACCCACCGTCATATTTCCCTAATACAGTTTAAGAAAATCATCGCCCAACTTAGTCCTGGTACTCATCGGAAAGTATTTGTCTAAAAACTTTCATTTTAACGACTCCCAGTTCACTTTCTCATGAGTTGATCCCATCAGAAGTCTTGTACTTCTCCACCAATATTCAGCATCCCCTAGTAGCATAGTTGACATTCACCCCTGCTTGACAATTAATCATTTCGAAGATCATTTCCACTTCCTAAATCCAATGGTCGGCTTTTTCTAAACTCTCATCACCCCTGAACTTTGGAGGATTGTGACGACAAAAATCTTCCAATCCCCTTGACTCAGCAGCACAGATCTCTTTTTCCCTTTTCTCCAGATCTCGCAGAGTCTTTGCAGATGTTTGTGCAGCAACAGAAGTAGACACGTTATTCATTCATTCAGCCATTTGATCATCCCTGTTGATGTTGACTCTTGAAGTGTTGTTCCTTCTTAGAGGCATTATTTCCTACAAAACCAACATCAAGAAGAAATCTCAACACCACTTAGAAGAATTCCTAAAGATAACTTTTGACTTCATCAACACATAACAATTAAACAAGACATGACAACTCAAACAAATTACCCCGACGGATTATCAATCAAGTACCTACTCTACCTTTAGAAAGGGTGTTGTGTGTAACACCCTGATTTTTAACAATGCGAGTGCATTTTTTTTTAACAAATTATTAAATATTATGTCGTAACACAAACGACAAGAGTCATAAATAATTACATCATATATACGAACAATCTAAAATAGTTTTTGAGCCAATAGTCTACAAGATATAAATAGAAAATACATCGGGGTTGTGAGACCTATCAAACATCGCTCATACCCCTGGGGTATTCTCGACTGCTCCAAGAATGCTATCTCCCCATGTTCACGTCAAAAAATGAAATATGAACCCACCAAACAAAAGTCAATTGTCAATATATATATATATATATATATATATATATAGGTTATATATACAGTCATCTCAAAAAAAACATAAGTACAACCACCAAAAGAAAGACATTAAGTCCCTGTACAACAAAAACTAATTTAATCGTTCACTCGCAACCACAATAACAAGGGTGACCTCCACACACTTCGCAAGTTCCTTCTAAAGCAGTATTTCTCATCGATGTAACTTCCTCCTCATTATCATCTATAGAAGGTAGAAGGATCAGTGTCCTCAGAAGTCAGATCCACCCACTAGATAGGTGGCTTCAGCGGCGCTGGAATCTCAAAACAGTCCACTACTTCAGTGACAGTCGGTAGGCGATCATTCACCGTAAGCAGAAGCTCTGGCTCAACATGCCTAGACGGTCCTACAATATCTCTTCCCACTGGCATCGACCCATTAGGCTTCATGTAAGCCTCTGGCCCAACCATTGTATCGTCAACTCCTATAGTGGCCTCTGTCTCAACTATACCGAAGGCATCCTCTACATCTTCCCATATTGCATTCATCCCGAGCACCAATCCTGAGGGTACCGAATAGTCGATCCTCTCGTGAGTTAGCTCCATGGGATATACTACCCCAGCTCTGCTACTTGTCCTCACTACCTTCCCCGTATAAATAGCCCTGCTTGAGATGGGGTCATATATCCAAGCATTCGGCGAATTTCGATCAGGGAAGTCTAACGATGTTTTCGTCATCAAGGTAACAGTCAGTGGAACGAACTCGAGTATCATTTGAGGGCAAAACTCATTTTCCACAAGAATGTAAAGGGTCACCAACCGAAATTAACAAATAACATTTAACAATTATGTCATAAAGACAAACAATAGCACTTAACAATTACGGCATGATAACAAACAATAACATAGTAGGTATATACAAATATCCTATTATAACAAATAGCACTTGCGTGCCAAACACCCTAATGCAATGCTTATATGCCAATGCACATTATTCCGGAATTTCAAAACCCTTCTCGAGGGGCGTAAATCACAAATGTACCGCCTCTCACAGATCAGTACTAATTACTGAGGTGTCACCTATCACAGATCAGCACAATTTACTATAGTATAATCTATCACAGACCTACACGATAAATAAATCTTCGTCAGGATAAGATGGACCAATCAACTCATAGAACCAACCCATGGCCCATCACAGTAACCACTAACATTGTGGTCCATCACGATCACCACTAATTATGAAATGCATGAGCATACTTTAACTCTTTCACAACAATCATTATGTAAATGTAGCTATTAAAAGACTCCCATTTTAATACTCATTACACACTAATAATTTTTTATACTTTTTCACAAAGCATACTCAAGACATATTCTCCTCAATAAAATTCATAACATGTAGCAACACATATTATCACTCAAGAATGCATTATCATATCAATATTAATCATCACATATTCATACGTCAATCATACATCAATCACACATATAAGGTCCCTATGTGCAAACTAAAAATTTGGAAGGAGTCCTTACCTCAGTTATAGCTTTTTCAACAGTTATCACTACCACAAATAGTGTTTGATTTAGTCAAATTAATCTCTGAAACTTTAACTACCTTACAAATCCTTTCTTATTCCTAACCCCTTAGAGTATATTTCACTAAAAGAGTTTACAATGAGTAAGAACTAATAGTATTATTAACCACAACATATTTTCAACATATAAAACATATTTTTAAAAATTAACATCCTTTAATTTTTTTTCAGTGAATTCACTAACAATAATTCGAAACACTTTAAATTATTTTTCTCAAAATTTTTCACACAATAACATTTTTTTCTCAAATTTGCCATAACTCATTTTTTTTCTCAAAAAACTACAAGTTTGATCTACTATATTTTTTAAAGACTAAAAGTTCAATCAAAGTATTTACCTCATAACAACATAATCACACAAAACAAATATCAATGAATATTTTTTCTAACATTTAGATTGTTTTGGTCAAATTGTTTAGATTGTTTTGCATAAAATACCAAATTAAATTTCAAGGTCGTGGTCATACAACTCATAAAGTTAAGATTGTTTACAAAATACCAATATGTTCAAAAAAAAATACAACTAACACTTAATTTCCCCGAATATTGAGACTATGCTAGTGAGTCTTGAGTTGGAGGTGGAGCTTGAGAACCTTGAGCTATGACAATTTGTCTGTCGGCCTTCTTTCCTTTTTTTCTTTCCTTTGCCTTTTCCTTATTTTCTTTCTTTGCCTTTTTCCAAGTTTGATTCTTTTTCTGAGCTTTCTCTTTATCTATTTTTGACTTCTGCAATATATTCATAAAAAGCAAACTCATATCATAAACCAGAACTGAAGCATCAAGCAATTTTGAAACATAAATCTAAAACGAATTAGTCTTTACCTTGTTTCCAACTTTAGGAATTTCTCTTTCAAAAGCTTTTTTGCCTTTGCAAGTCTGCTAGTTATGTCACATGAACCCATATTTTGTACACTTTGTTGGTTAAGAATTCTAGAAAAATGTGAGGATTTATTGGCTCATCATTAGACTTGTTACGATTCTTCTTTGGACGACCAATAACACTTCTCATGAGTGGGGGGTTAATTGGCTCAGTTTTAGATTTTGACCATAATTGTGGACCATTAGTTGGTAATGTAATATGTGACTAAGTTTCCAGAAAAGAGTATATTTCATTTAATTTAAAAATAGGTCATTAAAATGCAAACAATATGCAAACATGACAAAACCATAAACAAAAATATTAATAATAACACTAATAATAAAAATACCTATAGTATAATGAAAAAAAAATTCAGGTTCTTTTTTGTTATGTCAAATGCATGCGAGAGCATGGCAACAAGGGATATCAGTCGAGTTTAATTTCCTACATGCATATATTTTTTGCAAAAGGTTGACAATAAATGTATTAGTCTCATTTGTAACTCTAAAATTGAAAAAATCATCATCAGTATGCCATGTAGGTATCCTTCAACTTTTTTCTTTGTATTTTAAAGCACTTGTATTCTAGGACATATATTACCTTTATACTTAACCATGACTTCTTTCTGGATCACAATTATTTTTTTTTATGTAATGTTTAATCTCTTCTAATAGTGTTATTATTGACTTGTCCATGTACATCAAAATTTCCCTATTAAATGTTTCACACATGTTGTTAACTTGTAAATCACATTGAGTATATGTCTTGAATTGATAGTTACTCTAATATGCACCAATAGGGTGATTATTGACTTGTCCCAATATTTCCCTATTAAATATTTCACACATGGTTAACTTGTAAATCACATTGAGTATCTGTCTTGAATTGATACATACTCTAATATGCACCAGGTACTTCCACCATATGATTCCAAGCCTTTTCATTCAAGTATTTCATTTGCTGCATTGCCCTTTGTCATGTTGGCATTGTTGTGGTCCTAGCTGTCATCCATAAAACTTCCTCCAGGTCAATTCCAGGATACTTTTTTCTCCAATTGCCATAAAAATGTTTCACATAGAGTATTCACTCAACATATTGACTGATTTCTTGAATTGAAGGCACCAATCTCTAAAATGTATGAGTGCAAAATTTACAACATGATTTCATGCAAAATTTATCAATGCATAATTTATAAAAATGAAGGAATGCATAAGAATAATTTTTAAAATGAATGAATGCATAATTTAATAATCTAGAATTTATTATTGCAGAAAGCAGTCAATCAGGCAAGAAAATACATTATGTTGGTTTGAAATGAATGCATATCCTTTTTGTTGTATATGTTGAAGATCACGACCAACCCCTTGAATTAACTATATTGCCCTTTTCTTGACTTTGTAAGCCTTATCATATGACAATTTCACACCCAACCTACCAACGGATTTAACAATAAGCCCTTTGGGTTTCATATCAGGACTATGTCTTAATGTATGCACAAATTTTTTAGCAAGCCACTCAGTTTTGGCTTGTCTATTTTGTGTTGTCATATGGCAAGTATGTTTGTCTGTGAAGCTCACAAGTTTCTAAAATTGATTTTCACCCCTCTTACTAATCCTTATATAAAAGAGGCAACCCACCATACACCTGATAATCATTTTGTTGATATAATTTTTCTTAAGGTAGATATTCATCTTATTCTCCATTGCATAATTTGTAATTGTATCTCCTACTTGTATCTTATCCTTGAAAATCATTTCCATTTAAAAAAAAAAAGTAATTTCATGAATATTCTAATTAGACAAACAGATAGTATCCACATAATTAATGAATTTGCCACACAGGAAAAATATCTCAAAATGGATTGAGGGATGATTTTCCAGAAAAAGTGTAATTGGGGGATCAAAAAGCTGGGTTTTAAAAAGGGAGACCAAAAACTTTTTTTTTTTTTTTTAAAATTAAAAATTGGGGGACCAAAAATGCATATAAGTCTAAAACACATAAAGGTCTGGGACTTATATGTGTGTGAAAAATATTTATTATTTTTTTCCAAAACTCATTTTTGCCCCAGATATATTACTCCTAAGATAATATATTCAATCCCGGATTGTGTGGCATGTCATGTTTATGAAATTTGATATATCTGAGGTCTTAACTTAGCAAGTGCTTCATATTGTAACTTAAGAGACATGGTTCAAATTCTGTATGGGACATTTACAAAATGATCATTAGTGTCATTGTTATTAATAATAATTTTTCATTTCCAATTAAAAGTAATAATAATAATAATAATGATGGCTACATTTACAGATGTATTTTCTAAACATGCTTTTCTTCCTTGAATATACAAAATCTAATGCTTATCTCCTAAAGTGTGTTTTTTTTATTTTTTACAGTTTTAAAAATCTAAAGTTAGAATAGAAACATTTAGGAAAAAAAGACAAATATAGAATTTTCCAATATGTTGCCATATACAATAATTGCAGCTCTGTTTCCTCCTAGACTTCTTTGTACCCTTGGTTGGGTACCCATATTTCTGCAGACTCCCTAGAAAGTTATCAAAACAACTCAATTAATCAAAGCAAGTTAAGTTAAGAAGTGTCTTAAAGAGACAACTCGATTGGTAAGCTCAAGGACAAAAATAACATACATAATAAAAGTGATATAATTATTAATTTACTGAGTATAATAAAGTGTAAAATAAGTCTGCTAAGTTTCCCTCTACAATTTAAAACTCAATTTCTTGTTGAATGTTTACATCAGTACACTCACCAATGCCAGTGTCTCCACTAGCATCCAGTTAGACTCTTTAATGAGTTTTTTTAAGGGATAATTTGTTTTTCTTTTTGAAATTAAGCAAGTTATAAATTTACAAAAAAAATAATTGAAATATAATATGATCGTTCTCCAATACATTTTGTGAACTCCTCGAATTAGGATAATTTTCTATTATAAAGAAAGGCAAACTCTTGATTTCTTTCATTTTCTTTTTTCTATGTCACAAAGTTATTCCATTCTCTCCGTTTTTTAAACTCCAAAACATAGCCTTATGGTCTAATTTAGAAGGAAGATTTTTTTAGGCTTTTGGAGGACTAAATATAAATTTGAGATTAAAAAAAAAGAATTATATAATATATGATTATATAATATTTCAACTACACTTCATTTATTTTTACAAATATTTTATAACTTGCTTAATTTCAAAATGACAAATAAATCTTGTCCTCTGCTCTCCTCCCCTGGCAAATTAACCCTTGAGTAAAAGTCTCAAAAAACCATTTTTTTTTATTAACGATTTTGAACAATTTTATAAGCCTATACATATAAGGCTTTTTTTTGTCACACCAATGGCCTAATTCAAAAAATACATGAAAATTTTATCCCATACCCCCTTAATTATATCTATACCCCCAAATCAGAAATGAAATGACGTTTTTACCCTTGTTTAAATAATAAAACTTTAAAAAATTTGCCATTTTTCATTTCAAGTTTTCTGGAACTCAAGGCTGAGTTTTTTTTTCTAAACTTCCAGAGAACTTGAATACAAGTTTTTCGGTACACAACATACACTCCGGAAAACTTGTTTGAGGTTCTCCGGTACAGAAGCCTCTTTCGGAAAACATTTTTTGAAGTTCTCAGGTACAGAACACTATTCCGAAAAACTTTTTTGAACTTCTCCATTACAAAGGCTTGTTCCGGGAACAACAACGACGACGAATTATAGTGTATTAACTATTAATTATGTTGTATTAATTATTAATTATTACGGTGTATTCATTATTTATGGTATATTATTTATAGTGCATTCATTATTTAATGGTGTATTTATAGTGTATTAATTATTTATGGTATATTATTATTTTTTAAAAATATGTTTACGGGAAATCTTTTTTAGAAAGTTTTTCGGAAAGTACCGGATATCTTTCCAATAAAGTTTTCTGGTAGTACAAATTTTTCACTTCTATACCGAAAATCTTTTTTAAATTTTTCCAGTAAAAATTTTCTGTACCGGAAAATTTAAAATTAGTTTTCCAGAAATAAAGTGTGTATCGGAATTCTTCAAAAAAGTTTTCCGAAAAAAATAAAATAGTTATAAAAAAAAAACTTTTAATTGATAAAATAATAAAAAAAATTAAAAATAATAAAAAGAGTATAAATGGCATTTTTATAAAATTATGGGGTATAGGTATAGAAATGGGGGTACAGGGTAAAATTTTCAAAATACATTCAGAATTGGAAACTGGAATCCATAAAAGATGCGCTTTGTTTTGTGCAAACCGGGTCTGAAAGCCCAAAAAAGCAGAAGCATCAAATTCCAAACTTAATTTGTAAGCCCAAAAATTGCAAGAAGCATCAATTAGTAGAAAATTGTATTCTGTACCTCTACAATAAAATTTATACACTCCATTTCAAAAATTTATCTCTCAACATAATATATAGTAAAAACTAAAAAAAAATAAAAAAAAAACAATTTTAATTCTCTTACCGAATATTTCAAGAATGAAATATCCGGTAGTTATTTTCTAATATTAAAAATTTCATTTTTGAAATTTTCGCGAGTTAATGTCATTCAGAAATTTGAAAAATCCGATAGTAATTCTCAACCGAAAATTTCATTAATGAAAAGAGTTGATCAATCTACATTTACATAGAGGAATATTTTAGTTTTGAAAGTTTGCCCTTTTTTCCAATGAGTTCATATTTGTCTATTTTATGAAATTTTAACAGACTTTCTCTGATTTCTATGGCAATTACTCATGATATATAAGACGGTTTCAAAGATCCAATTCAAATCAACTGCAACTAAGCAAGCACACACAAGTAGGTTTGAGACATAGATAATCAATAACAATGGTAACATGAAAGCTATTTTAGCACACCTACATTTATATGTCAAATAAATACTTTAAATCAATGTGATATACTTATCAATTATAGTTGCTACACAAAGTCACTGGTTTATCAGAAAATAATTAACTATTAAGAAGGAAATTATACTTCACTCTTATTAACTCTAACACAGTATCCATTAGTAATAGAGTCTCAATAAATTCACCCAACATCCCAAGTTTTGGTGTAGATTTTTGTTTTAAAATAATCCATTTTTTAATTTCTTTTACCAATATACTCTCTTTCAAAACTATATATCAATTTATCATCTTTTTTGTCGTAATAGGAAAGTCGCCCTTTGCAAATGGAACTTCCTAAAAGAAGTTCACGTTTGCAATGACCATTTGGTGTTGGATAGTTTTTTTTTCTTTTTATTTTAAATGTAGAAATCACCTTTTGAAAAATGAACTTCTTAGATCTATTTTTTTATTTAAAACTTAATAAATAAAAATATAATTATATAATTTATTAAAAGATAAACGAAGATGTATTTATAGTTTTTAACTTGTCTTGTTGCTTTCTTTGTCTGTGCCACTGATTGAGTTTGAGCTTTTCAGATCCTTGTTTGATGCTTATCTATTTTGCTCATCATCTGAGTTTTTTCTGAACCTCTGACGCATTCATGGTTTTGGCTTGTGTTTGTTTTCATCTGTTCTTTTGTTGAGCTTTTGTAATTTGTCTTTTAGTTTTTTTTTAAACTTAAAAGTTTGTCTTTTAATTTTTATAATGTGTACAATGGCTGACTTGTAAAAATTATGTTTTTATTTAGTTACAAAAGGCACAAAGATAATGCCTCAACCATGATATTGCATCAGCAACAGAAATACAGCAATAAGGACAGCAACAAAACAGAGCCAAAGCAGACTAGCTTAATTTGGTTTGGTTTAAATTTTATTGTAATTTAATTTGGTTTTAATTTTAATTTGTAATTTGATTTGATTTGATTTTAGAACTCTAATTAGATTTGGTTGTAAATTGATGAGACATAATGAAATTATTTATTGTAATTAATTTAATTCCTTTTTTAAATATATATTTCTCTTTTTTGTATCACAAAATTTGATATATTATAATAAAAATTGATATTATTACCCTTTTGAATTATTTATAATAATTGGACAAAATTAGGGTACTACCCCTATTTAATTATATTTTACTTGAAAAATATGAAAATATGAATAACAATGGGTTTCATTTTCATATTATCAAGTAAGAGATATGTATCAAAAAGGCAAATCTTGGCATTTAATACACGTGCCTTTTTGTATGAAGATAGAGTGCTGACACATACACTCTCCATTCCCCGAAAATGCTTTTTCTCTTTTCCTAGGTACAAACAGTTACTATTGGGCAGCATACTCATCATTATTCTACCTTTTTCTCTCCATCTTCTCAAGTCAGAAATTAGTTTTGTCTCTCTTATCTCCTCACCTTCTTTTCCCCAAAAGCTGGACTAACCCTCTCTTTAAATACCACTCCTATTGTTCATCTTCTTCACTATCATCTTCTCCACTCTCAAAATAACCATGGCTCGAACCAAACAGTCAGCGCGCAAAAATGCCTCTCCCTGTACACCACCCTCTTCATCTTCTTCATACGAATCCATAGAGCGTTCACCCTCTCCACCACCTCGCCCAACACCACCACACACCTCCTCTGCCTCTCCTTCTTCTAACACCAGTCAAGAAATCCTCAATCTTATCCCTCTGTCTACTTTTCTTCCACCATTGTATACTCGCCCTACACCAAACTTTGCTCAAGTGCCTCCTCATTTACGCATTCGAATCACTCCTCCACGATGCTCCATGCGAGTCCAATCTGGAATTGGTACTTCAAAATCAATGAACCCTAAACCCCATTACTTCATCATCTCAGATTCTGAGAGTGATGATTCCTCTGATTCATGTCCCCCATCAGCAAAACCACCAACACAACTTGAACCATCCATAAAAACTACGCCCTCAGCAACACCACCACCACCACAACATCCATCATCAACTTCAGCACAAGCACCAACAACCACTAAACCTTCCACACCTTCAAAATCTGCCTTCTCCTCTAAACCGTCGCAATCAACTCCTCCACACCAAAAACGGAGATCGATCAATGACATTGTTTCCCCTCCTCTCTCTCAACCCAAACCACAAACTAAAATCATGAAAACAAAAATCACAATGACCATTGCTCAATACCTTGCTCGTAAAAATCTTCCAAATCCTCAGAGAAGAAAAACTTTTGCCCCTAAACAAAACCTAAAAAGTTGTCTGAAACCCACCTCTCCAGAACATTCTCCAGAATGTTCCCCACCAAAATAACGTTCTCCTACTCATGTTGTTCCTCCTCCAGAATCCTCTCCCCATCCACAACCTTCCCCACAAAAACACACCAAACGTTCTCCATCTCCTCAATCCTCTTCTACTTCCACATCATATGCCTCTAAACCGTCTCCTCCCACTAAGAAACCCAAACAGACTACTCCTCCTCTAATTTCCTGTGAACAAACTAAACTCTTCAAAGAAAAATGGGTTCAACGCCCAGTTGGGATTGGTCGAGTCTCAACATGACATTAGACTTTTTCCTTAGAGAAGCGGGTGAAAGGCGGTTTTTCTACTACTTGGAAGAGAAGCTGGGTAGCTCCGTAATCTGTCAAGGAGGTGGCTTTCGCCTATAAGGACAGTTGGAGTTGATGGTCCTAGTTCTGTTACAGTAAGAGATGTTGCTGGAATAACAGGTGTTGATGGAATATAAGCTCTTCCTGCTCTCGTATCCGATGAAGAATAGGCCCAAGGGACATCCATGGACAACCGCCACCCACGTGGTTTTAACAATCTTGTTGTTGACAGAAATGTTGTTCAGCATCACACTGATGTTCTTGGCTGGACATCCTTCTTAAAAATCTTTGAATCGTATTACCCAGATGTTGTCTGTGCATTCTACTGCAATGCCAAGACATTTGCTGACAAATCTCTAATCATCTCTACGATTAAGGGAGTGGAAATCAAACTGACTCTAGATATTTTGGCCTCCATTCTTCAGCTACCAACAGAAGGGTCATCTGTTTTTGGTGACCACTGGTATTCGGCTTTAAGTCTTCGCAAGACAGAAGTTTTATCTGATTTGTTTGAAGAAGACTTCACTCGTTACTTGTCCACCTATCTTAGGCCCCTTCCCAAGGTGTTCAATAACATGTGCCAACATACCTTGATTCCACACTGTGGCAGTCATGAGTATGTATCTGATAATGATGATTTGCTCATTCATCATCTTCTTAACTGCAAGAGACTGAATCTACCCTATGTCATTCTCCTGCACATGATTTGTGCAGCCAACAAAGACTACAAAAAGAATACTGTGCCTTATGGCATGGTCCTGACTAAAGTCTTCAGGAACTTTGGAGTCTCTCTTGCGTCTGAAACATCTCTGATAAAAATCTCCAAATTTTCTACCAAGAATCTGTCTCATATGCGCAAAACTTTTTCTACTCAAACACCTACTCATCCATCCTTTCCCACCTCATTAAAACGGAAAAGATCAGCAGGAAGACGACCTACCACAAACCCTATTTCATTCTCATCACCTCCTACTAATCCTGAGGAAACCACAGAAAAAATCCCAACACCAGAACATTCCTCACCAAATCCAAAACGTTCTCCACCACCTCCAGAACGTTCTCTAGAAAATATCCAAACTCCTTCCACCCTCTTTGCTCAAACATCCAGCATATCATCCTCAGTCATTCCCTCTTATTCTCAAACACTTCACTCCCCTACCCATGACTTTGGTAACTTCCTATCTAATCCACTTTTCTCTACCATGTCTCCACTGTTCGTCTCTCCTCAGAAAACCAGCTCATCCATCTTTGGCATTAGTCAGTTTTTGAACTTTCCAACCACTATTGGCCCCTCTAACACATCTGTTGGTCCCTACCCTCTATATCATCCTCCTTTGCTTCTATTCCATCCATCTCTACAACGCCTATTCCTTCCAACACCGTTGTTGCTACCACCTCTCAACCATCCACTCACCTTCACCTTATTCCCACCTTAACTGCACCATCCAACTCTGACATTATGGTTGTTCTTCAGATCATAATGGCACGACAAGTTCAGCATGATCAAGAAACTACTTTACTAAGAACTTGGATGGCAGACCACCTTGCTCCCAAGCTGGGAATTCCACCTCCGCCTCCTCATCTGATTCCTCATCCTTCTCAAGTTCCTCATCCTGGAAAATCCTCCTCTTCAAAAGGATCTTCTCCCTCCTTAGCTTCTTAGTTGTTTTACTGTTGTCTTTTTGAATGACAAAGGGGGAGAATTAAGTTAGTTTTAATCTGGCAAAGCTTGATTATGTAATTCTGCCAATATTGATGTATCTTTGTTATTAATTAAATGAAAAACTAGTTTATTACATACATTGTTTTAAATTATGTTAAATTAAAAAATGCACAAATTGAGGGGGAGCTGTTAAAGCTCTTGTACATACTTTATATTAGAATCAGAATTAAAATCTAAATTAACATGTTTGTCATCATTAAAAAGGGGGAGATTGTTGAGACAAACTCTACATTTAAAGTTTTGATGAAAATAAACAAAGGTTAATTAAGAAAGTTAATTATGATTCTAAAATGTTATGTTAATTTAACATGTGTTTTGGAGTGGATTTAATTAAGAACAGAATCAAGCAAAACAGAAAAGACAACAACAAGATCATTCTGCATCAAAACAGAGAATGATCTCCAGCTTCAACAATTGTCCATCACAGCATATTGGTCAAACTTCTTCTATCTCTTTAACAAAGAGTCTGCCTTGGAAATTATTCATATATAATCAGTACATGGCAAGGAACAAGTAGGATTCATCCAAACTCAAAAAGGCTATTTGGTCTCAAAGATCAAAGGACTCAAAGACAGACAAAAGTCGTGACAGTTTGCAAACTCCAAAAATCAAATGTCAAGAAAGTTCGACCAATCTTAACATATGACAAGACAACTGCAAAGGAAATCCAGAACGATTAAAACGGGAACTCCATAATGATTATTGAAACTCAAGAAAGTTCAAACTAACAAACCAAGAACGTTAATCATTCTCCGTTTTCTACACAATAACAGCAGCACTGCATCTTCTCTGAAATAGCATGTAATTCATCTCCCACGTTCTCTAGCTACACTCAAGACTCAAGATAGAGAATGTACCTCCCAAGATCAATGAAGAAACGTCAAGAGTACTTTCTAAAAAGGACAGAATTGCTTTAAATGCTAAACCAATAAAGTCAAAAAGCTATTTCAAAGAAGGATTATTTTTATTCTGAATTAATGTTTCAGTCAAAAAGCAGAGTCTCTCCAACAGCTCTTGTAACTTCATTTAGTGCCTCTACAGCCTATAAATAGAAGGCCAATATCC
>NC_021164.2:23412689-23414122 GCF_000331145.2 Cicer arietinum | reverse complement strand
TGTTGGAGGTGCTCTGTATTTTGACTGAACCAATATTTCAGAATAAAAATAATCCTTCTTTGAAAATTGCTTTTTGACTTTTCTGGTTTAGCATTTAAAGCAGTTATGTCCTTTTTAGAAAAAGCCTTTGACGTTTCTTCCTTGATCTTGGATGGTACACTCTCAATCTTGAGTCTTGAGTGTAGCTAGAGAAGTTTGGAGAAGAATTATAAGCCATTTCAGGAGAGATACGTTGTTGTTGGAGTTGTGCAGAAAACGGAGAACGATTAACGTTCTGGGTCTGTCAGTTTGAACTTTCTTGAGCTTCAATAATCAAACTAGAGTTCCCGTTTTAATCATTCTGAATGTCCTTTGTAATTGTCTTGTCATATGTCAAGGTTGATCGAACTTTCCTGACAGTTTGTTTTTTGGAGTTACAAATTGTCTTGAATGTTTGTCTGTCTTTGAGTTCTTTTATTTTAGTGATCTGATAACCTTCTTGAGCTTGAATGAATCCTACTTGTTCCTTTCCATGTACTGATTAGAAAAAGTTTGACCAATATGTTGTGATGGACAATTTTTGAAGCTGGAGATCATTCTCTGTTTTGATGCAGAATGATCTTGTTGTTGTCTTTTCTGTTTTTCTTGATTATGTTCTTAATTAAATCCACTCAAAAACACATGTTAAATTAACATAACATTTTAGAATCATAATTAACTTTCTTAATTAACCTTTATTTATTTTCATCAAAACATTAAATATAGAGTTTGTCTCAACAATCTCCCCCTTTTTGATGATGACAAACATGTTAATTTAGATTTTAATTCTGATTCTAATATAAAGTATGTACAAGAGCTTTAACAGCTCCCCCTCAATTTGTGCATTTTTTAATTTAACAGAATTTAAAACAATGTATGCAATAAACTAGTTTTTCATTTAATTAATAACAAAGATACATCACTATTGGCAGAATTACATAATCAAGCTTTTACAGATTAAAAACTAACTTAATTTTCCCCCTTTATCATTCAAAAAGACAACAGTAAAACAACTAAAAGGCTAAGGAGGGAGAAGATCCTTCCGAAGAGGAGGATTTTCCAGGATGAGGAACTTGGAAGGAGGAGGAATCGGATGAGGAGGCGGAGGTGGAATTCTCAGTTTGGGAGCAAGTTGGTCTGCCATCCAAGTTCTTAATAGAGCAGTTTCTTGATCGTGCTGAACTTGTCGTGCCATTATGATCTGAAGAGCAGCCATGATGTCAGAGTTGGAGGGTGCAGTTAAGGTGGGAGTAGAGTGAAGGTGAGTAGAGGGTTGAGAAGTGGTAGCAACAACAGTGTTGGATGGAATATGCGTTGTAGAGATGGATGGAAAAGAGGCAAAGGAGGTTGATATAGATGGTAAGGGGCCAACAGTTGCTGGGAAGTTTAAAAACTGACTGATGCCGAAAATGGAA
>NC_021164.2:23411109-23412622 GCF_000331145.2 Cicer arietinum | reverse complement strand
GAGGTTTTGCGCATGTGAGAGAGATTTTTGGTGGAAAATTTTGAGATTTTTATCATAGATGTTTCAGATGCAAGAGAGACTCCAAAGTACCTGAAGACCTTAGTCAGGACCATGCCATAAGGCATAGTATTTTTTCTGTAGTCTTTGGTGGCTGTACAAATCATGTGTTGGAGAATTACATAGGATAAATTCAGTCTCTTATAGTTGAGAAGATGATGAATGAGCAAAGCGTCATTATCAGATACATACTCATGACTTCCACAGTGAGGAATCAAGGTATGTTGGCACATATTATTGAATACTTTGGGAAGCGGCTTAAGATAGGTGGACAAATAACGAGTGGAGTCTTCTTCAAACAGATCAGATAAAACTTCAGTCTAGCGAAGACTCAAGGCTGAATACCAGTGGTCACCAAAAACAGATGGACCTTCTGTTGGTAACTGAAGAATGGAGGCCAGAATATCTGGAGTCAGTTTGATTTCCACTCCCTTAATCGTAGAGATGATTAGAGATTTGTCAGGAAATGTCTTGGCATTGCAGTAGAATGCACGGACAATATTTGGGTAATAAGATTCGGATATTTTTAAGAAGGATGTCCAGCCAAGAGCATCAGTGTGATGTTGAACAGCATTTCCTTCAACAACGAGATTGTCAAAAACAAAAACTCATCCAATCCCAACTAGGCGTTGAGCCCATTTTTCTTTGAAGAGTTTAGATTTTTCAGGGGAAATCAGAGGATGAGTAGTTTGTTTGGGTTTCTTAGTGGGAGGAAACGGTTCAGAGGCAAATGATGTGGAAGTAGAAGAGGACTGAGGAGATGGAGAACGTTTGGTGTGTGTTTGTGGGGAAGGTTGTGGATGGGGAGAGGATTCTAGAGGAGGGACAGCGTGAGCAGGAGAACATTCTTGTGGTGGGGAACATTGTGGAGAATGTTCTGGAGAGGTGGGTTTCTGACAATTTTTTAGGTTTTGTTTAGGGGCAAAAGTTTTTCTTCTCTGAGGATTTGGAAGATTTTTGCGAGCAAGGTATTGAGCAATGGTCATTGTGATTTTTGTTTTCATGATTTTAGTTTGTGGTTTGGGTTGAGAGAGGGGTTCTTTTTGGTTGGTAGGAGGGGAAACAATGTCATTGATTGATCTCCGTTTTTGGTGTGGAGGAGTTGATTGCGAGGGTTCAGAGGAGAAGGTAGATTTTGAAGGTGTGGAAGGTTTAGTGGTTGTTGGTGCTTGTGCTGAAGTTGATGATGGATGTTGTGGTGGTGGTGGTGTTGTTAAGGGCGTAGTTTTTATTGGTGCGTTTGTTGATGGTTCAAGTTGTGTTGGTGGTTTTGCTGATGGGGGCATGAATCAGAGGAATCATCACTCTCAGAATCTGAGATGATGAAGTAATGGGGTTTAGGGTTCAATGGTTTTGAAGTACCAATTCCAGATTGAACTCGCATGGAGCGTCGTAGAGGAGTGATTCGAGTGTGTAAATGAGGAGGCACTTGAGCAAAGTTTGGTGTAGGGCGAGT
>NC_021164.2:23391763-23410989 GCF_000331145.2 Cicer arietinum | reverse complement strand
GTTGTGTTGGTGGTTTTGCTGATGGGGGGCATGAATAAGAGGAATCATCACTCTCAGAATCTGAGATGATGAAGTAATGGGGTTTAGGGTTCATTGATTTTGAAGTACCAATTCCAGATTGGACTCGCATGGAGCGTCATGGAGGAGTGATTTGAGTGCGTAAATGTGGAGGCACTTGAGCAAAGTTTGGTGTGGGGCAAGTGTACAATGGTGGAAGAAAAGTAGACAGAGGGATGAGATTTAGGACTTCTTGACTGGTGTTAGAAGGAGGAGAGGCAGAGGAGGTGTGTGGTGGTGTTGGGCGAGGTGGTGGGGAGGGTGAACGCTCTACAGATTCGTATGAAGAAGATGAAGAGGGTGGTGTACAGGGGGAGGCATTTTTGCACGCTGATTGTTTGGTTCGAGCCATAGTTGTTTTGAGAGTGAAGAAGATGATAGTGAAGAAGATGAACAGTAGGAGTGGTATTTAGAGAGAGAGGGTTAATCCAGCTTTTGGGGAAAAGAAGGTGAGGGGATGAGAGAGACAAAAACTGATTTTCTGAATTGAGAAGATGTAGAGAAAAAGGAGAATAATGATGAATGTGCTGCCCAATAGAAACTGTTTGTACCTAGGGAAAGAGGAAAAGCATTTTGGGGGATTGAAGAGTGTATGTGTCAGCACTCTATCTTCAGACAAAAAGGCGCGTGTATTAAATGCCAAGATTTGCCTTTTTGATTTTGAGAAGGAAAAGCAAACTGTTGGTTTTTCCAGAACGGAGAATGATGAGTCGCGAAAAGGAGACTGATAAACGATCTTTGTTTTCTGCAGAAGCAGAATTTATCCATAATTTTCTGGATTTCTCATGATTTTCAATTTTTCTATGATCAAATTGAAACTATCCTCGACAAGAGGCTTTGTAAAAATGTCAGCAAGTTGATTTTGAGTATCAACAAAGCTTAATTCAACATCTTTCTTATTGACATGATCACGAATGAAATGATGTTTTATTTCAATATGTTTTGATCTAGAATGCTGAATGGGATTTTTGGACAAATTTTTAGCACTTGTATTATCACAATAAATTGGAATACTGGAATAGCTTACAGAGTAATCTTGAAGTTGATTTTTAATCCACAAAACCTGTGAACAGCAGTTTGCTGCTAAAACATATCCGGCCTCCGTTGTGGATAATGCTATGGTGTTCTGTTTTCTGCAAGACCAACTGATTAATGCTTCTCCTAAGAACTGACATGCTCCACTCGTGCTTTTTCTTTCAATTTTATCTTCGGCGTAATCAGCATCACAGTATGCTATAATATCAAAATGTGAACCTTTTCTATACCAAAGACCAAGATTAGTTATTCCAACAAGATATCTAAATATGCGTTTTACTGCTGTTAAATGGTATTCTTTTGGCGCTGATTGAAATCGAGCACATAATCCTACTGCAAACACTATATCTGGTCTGCTAGCAGTTAGATATAACAAAGAACCAATCATTCCTCGATATTCCTTCTCAGAAACGGACTTGCCATTTTCATCCTTTTCTAAAGAAGTAGATGGATGCATGGGAGTTGTCATAATTTTTGACTCATTCATTTTATATTTGATCAACAGATCTTTGATGTACTTTTCTTGACAAATAAAAATGTCTTTTTCATATTGTTTGATTTGTAAACCAAGAAAGTATCTTAATTCACCCATCATGCTCATTTCAAATTCACTTTGCATAAGTTTTGAGAAATTTTCACACAGTTTTTCATTTGTTGATCCAAAAATGATGTCATCCACATATACTTGAACAATGAGTAATTTATTTCCCTCTGTTTTCTTAAATAAAGTAGTATCGAATTTTCCTCTTTGGAAATCATTTTCAATTAGAAATGAACTCATTCGTTCATACCAAGCCCTTGGTTTTTGCTTTAAGCCATATAGTGTTTTGGTAAGTTTGAAAACATGATTTGGTTTTGATTGACTTTCAAAACCTGGGGGTTGTTTTACATACACCTGTTCATTTAAAAATCCATTCAAGAAGGCACTTTTAACATCCATTTGAAAAAGTTTGATAAGTTTATGAGATGCATATGCAAGAAGTATTCGAATAGCTTCTAACCTTGCAACTGGAGCAAATGTTTCATCATAGTCTATACCTTCTTGTTGATTATAGCCTTGAGCTACTAATCTTGCTTTGTTTCTAACAACCTTACCTTCTTCATCAAGTTTGTTTCTGAATACTCATCGAGTGCCAATGACTATTTGATCTAAAGGATCTGGTACTAGAGTCCAAACTTCATTTTTCTCAAACTGCAGTAGTTCTTCCTTCATGGCATTTACCCAAGATTGATCAAAAATTGCATCTTTGATTGATTTTGGCTCAATATGACATATCATTGCCATGTTGCCTTCATCATTCTTGAATGATTTTTTGGTTCTGATTCCATCAGCCATGTTTCCAATGATCTGGGTTTGAGGATGATCTTCAATTGTTTTCCAGCTTTTTGGTGGAGAATGAAACGGAGAATGTTTATCAATCTATGTTTTCTGCAGACTGTTTTGCTGTTGTGTTTCAATTGGAGTTTCTTCTTCCTCATCCTTTTTACTTATGTCTAAGTCATCAAACTCATCAAACAATATATGTATATTTATTTCAACAATGTTAGTTCTTAAATTGAACACTCTATAACCTTTAGATTCGGTTGAGTATCCAAGAAAAATTGCTTTGTCAAATTTTGCATCAAATTTTCCAATAAGATCTTTGTTGTTTAAAATGTAACAATAACACCCAAAGATGTGAAAGTAAGAGATGTTTGGTTTTCTGTTTTTCCAGATTTCGTATGGAGTTTTGTTGATGATTTTTCTGATGGACACACGGTTTAAAATATAACAAGATGTGTTTATGGCTTCAGCCCAAAAGTATCTTTCAACATTTGATTCTTCTAAAATAGTTCTTGCCATTTCTTGTAGTGTTCTATTTTTTCTTTCAACAACTCCATTTTGTTGTGGAGTTCTTGCACATGAAAGATTGTGAGATATACCGAGTTCATCAAAAAAGTTTTTGAAAGAAGCATTGATAAATTCTCCTCCATGATCACTTCTTACAGAAATGATGCTGGATTCTTTTTCGTTTTGAACTCTTTTACAAAATGTTTTGAATGCTTCAAAAGCATCATCCTTTTGTTTTAAAAACAGAACCCATGTAAATCTTGAGAAATCATCAACAATAACAAAACCATATTTCATTCCTCCTAGACTTGTTGTCTTGACAAGCCCAAATAAATCTATGTGAAGTAGTTCGAGAGTTCTATTTGTTGTAACAAAATCTTTTACGTGAAAGCTACTTTTGACTTGCTTACCTTTGGCACAAGATTCACATATTTAATCTTTTTCAAAATTAAGTTTTGGTAAGCCTCTAACAAGATCAAGTTTGGAAATCTTTGAAATGGTTTTCATACTGATATGCCCAGCCCTTTTATGCCAAATCCATTTATCTTTATTGATTGATATAAAGCATGATTCATCGGGTAATTCTTCAAGATATAAAACATATAAATTTTTCTTTCGTTTTCCAGAAAACAGAATTACTCGAGTTTTAGCTTTCTTGATTTCACATACCTTTGGTTTAAAGACGACTTTGCATCCATTGTCACATAGCTGACTTATGCTTAATAAATTGTGTTTTAAACCTTCCACATATTGAACATTATTTATTTGAGCAGAGTTTGTCTTACCAATGGTTCCATTACCTTTAATTTGAGCTTGATCATCATTGCCAAAGGTGACCGAACCACCATCCTTCTTGATGAAGGTTATGAAATAGTTTTTATCTCCTGTCATGTGTTTTGAACAGCCACTGAAATCATTTTTATGTGCTCTCCCCAATTTTGGACAACGTGTTTTCCAATTACCTTTTTCTTTGCAGAATGCACATACATCATTACTAAGCCTAACTCTCCCTTGAGATGTTTTTTTTTTTTTTTTGAACAGGAGCAACAAAAACAGATGGAGGAGTTGAGAGAATTTCCTTATCTAACACACCAGAATGAGTCTTAAGTCTGATTTCTTCTGCCAACAATTCACTAACTATTGATTCAATATTAGGAAGAGCCATCACGAAGGCCCTCAAAATCATCATGAAGAGCCATTAGAAACCAAACCAGACGTTGCTCCTCTCTTTGATCAATGTATGCTTTGACAGTTTTCAACTCAGGTGATTCCATAAGAGCCAATTGATCCCACAGATTAGTCATTGTCGAATAGAATTCCTGAATGGTCATACTGCTCTGCTTAAGGGCTTTAATATCATTTTCCAACTGATAACGTTTTGCAAAGTTAGACTGAACATACAAACGTTTCAAGTGATCCCAAATCTCTTTAGCAGTACCATATTTTGCTAGTTGTACTCCTATAGACAACTCAACAGAATTATTAATCCAAGTAATAATTTTTGAATTACTAACATTCCATGTTTTCAGATCTTTTGCATATTGATTTTCATCCTTTTTATCTGTAGGCTTAACAGAAGTTCTATCAACAAAACCCCACATATCTTTTCCAATCAAAAAAAATTTCCACACATAACTCCAATAAGAGTAATTTTGTCCATTAAGGTGAACACTAACAGCTTGAAGAGAATCATCCTGAACACCAGCCATAACAAATAATGACAGGAAAATACGACAAACACAACCACTAAGACAAAATAAATTAGGGATAACCTGGTGCTGTGCGAGCACGATTTCTCCCTCTCCAGACGTCGTTTCTCCGATCCGACCGTGGAAGACGAAGACCTAAATGTTGAGAACCTGCTTTCCAAAAATAAGTCCGATCCAACGGTTAAAGAATGCGCAATCGATGTTTTTCTGAGACTGATTTAACAAAATCGGGAATAGGGTTACTCTTCTATTTTCTCTTTTGGTGGTTGTTTTTCCTATCAAAATAGTCTCTCTCTTCTCTATGGTAGATCCCAAAATCAACCAAAGCTCTTTGATACTATGTTAACAATGAAAAGAAAAAGAAAGAGGAATAAGAGAAACAACCACTCTAGGGTTTCATAACATATAATGAACCAAACTTCAGTTAATAGGGTTACGATGAGTATATCTATAAAAGAACAGAAATGTCTAAAATACCCTTACTAATAATATATAATAACATTATCTAACACTTTCTAGGTCACAATTCTTTTTGTTATGGAATATTTAATCTCTACTAATAGTGTGATTATTGGCTTGTCCCTGTACTTCAATATTGTCTTACTAAATGTTTCACACATGTTAACTTATAGGTCACATTAAGTATATGTCTTGAATTGAGACCTACTTTAATATGCACTAGGTACTTCCATCATATAATTCCAAGCCTTTTCATTCAAGTCTTTCATTTGTTGCATTGCCCTTTGTCATGATGGCATTGTTGTGACCCTATCTGCCATCCATAAAACTACCTCCAGTTCAATTTCAGTATACTTTTTTCTCCAATTGTCATATAAATGCTTGACATAGCGTCTTTGTTCAACACATTGACTGATTTCTTGAATTGCAGACACCAATCTCTAAAATGAATGAGTGCAGAATTTACAACATGATTTCATGCAAAATTTATCAATGCATAGTTTATAAAAATGAAGGAATCCTGAAGAAGAATTTATAAAATTAATTAATGCATAATTTAAGAATATATAATTTATTATTGCAGAAAGCTGTAAATCAGAAGAAAAAAAATACATTTTGCTGGTTTGAAATGAATGCATATCGTTTTTGTTGTATATGTTGAAGATCTTTAAGTAGTAAATTTAGAAACCATTGCAATGAGTATTTTGTTTCTGCCGCTGCTACTACATAAGCTATTGGAATCATCTTTACATACAACTGCCCTTAATTGACCTCCAAAATCCCCTTTTCAAAAAGCATGCATCTAATCAAATGAGAGGCCTACATGTGCATGTAAATGTTGCCTTACATGCTTCCAAGCATATATAGATTCTTTCAAAAACTAAACCAATATGGGAATCACCACATTAAATTTCCACTATGCTATTTGGATTTGACTTAAGCAATTAATTTTCATACATCAAATGTGAGAAACGATCACGACCAGCCCATTGAATCAACTCTATTGCCCTTTTCTTGGCTCTGTAAGCTTGATTATATGGCAATTTCACACCCCACCCACCAACAGATTCAACGGTAAGCACTTTGGGTTTCATATCAGTAGTGTGTCTTAATGTATGCATAAAATTTTTATTCGGCCACTAAGTTTTGGCCTGTCTATTTTGTGTTGTCATGTGACAAGTATATCTGTCCATGAAGCTCACAAGTTCTCAAAATTGATTTTCACCCCTCTTACTAATCCTTATAAAAAATAAAAGGAGCAACCTATCATGCACTTGATAATCATTTTATTGATATCATTTTTCTTAAGGTACATATTCATCTTATTCTCCATTGCATAATTTATAATTGCATCTCCTACTTGTATCTTATCCTTGAAAATCATTCCCAAATTAAAAAAATATATTAATTAGATGGATATTGCAAATAGACACTCAAGGATTATGTGACAACCCGTTTTTTTAAAAAATAAATAAATTCAAATTCATAAACAAAGAAATACTTTTGGATAAAATATTTAAGTCGTAACACAACGACAAAAGTCAACAATATTTACAAGCAGCGGAAATAGTTTTTGAAACAAAAATCTAAAATATTTAAACAACAAAATACATCTGGGCAATGAGACCTATCAGACATAGCTCATACTCCTGGGGTATTCTCGACAGACACCTGCATAAAAGTACTGGCCCAAGAATCTCGACTTTCCCCACGCCACATAAAAAGGTGGAACATGGACCCGTCAAAATAAAAGTCAAGTTGATAATATAAGGTATAGGTACAGTCTTCTAAATTAAAATAAATACAACCACAAAAGAAAGACATCTAGCCGATATACAACCATCTAATATGATCATGCTACAAAAACTATACAACCCGGGTGATCTCCACGCGCCCCACAAAATCCTCCTGACACAGCTTCGGTCAGGTGTGTCTAACTACCTTTACATCTCCAGGGTACTAATCGGAAGGACGATCCTGGTTCTCATATGAGGGCAAAGCCCATATTTCCACAATAATTGTAAAGGTGACCAATCGAAATTAACAAATATCACATAACATTTATATTTTAAATGCACAAAATAACCTTTCAACTTAGCATACTCCTTGAAAGGGTTTTCATATGCCAAACATGCATAATCAAAGCTGAAAAATGAAGTTTTTAACAAAATTGCACTGTCATATTCGCATACAGCAAACTTGTATTCAAATACAGTGTTAAGTCATATGTCTGTAGCAAAACCATCTTGCCGTATTCGAATACAGTCTTGGCGTATTCGAATGCAGTCTTGTTGTATTCGAATACAAGTGCCAAATTATAAGTCAGTAGCAAACTTTGTGTTGTCATATTCGGATACAATTTTGTCGTATTCGAATAGAACTATGAAAAATGCAGATTTTCAGTTTTGAAAACGTTTCGAAATCAACCAACACTTACATACAAATTCAATCAATCACACTTAGCAATTACGGCACAATCACAAACAACAACTGAGTATGTATATACAATCATCATAGTATAACAAACATGACTCGCGTGCCAAGCACCCTAATGCAATGCGTATATGCCAAAATGCATGATTCCGGAATTCCAAACCAAAACCCTCCTTGAAGGGGCGTAAATTATAATTATACCGCCTATCACAAACCAATACTAATTAACGATGTGCTACCTATCACGGGTCAACACGATTTACTAAAAAGCGTAAATCGTAAATGTACCGTCTATCACAGACCAGTACTATTTACCAAGGTGTCACCTATCACGGGTCAGCACGATTTGCAAAAATGTGTAGTTTATCACGGACCTACACGACGCGAAAATCCCCACAAGGATAAGATGAACCAACATATCACATGGCATCATCTTGTGGCCCATCACGGTCACCATTATCACCATGGCCCATACTCTGACTCTTTTCACCACAATCATTAAGTAAATTCAGCTATTAAAAGATTCCCTATTTTTAATATTTATTTAACACTAACGATTTTTCAAACTTATCACAGAGTATACTCAAAACATATTTTCCTCAATAAAATTCATAACGCACATATTGTCAGTTATGAATACACAATCACATCAAAACTTAATCACTACAACAACATTAATATATCAGAGTTCTCCCCACAGCTAGTTCGGTGTCAACGGTCTGGATTCCTTTTCGAGACTCAAGGAGCTAACTACATAAACATAAATATTTATAACAATTTGTTCACAATAAAATTAATCCAATCACAACAAAATTCTCAAAATTAAATCTTTCTCACACATCAAACTTTTAAAACCAAATAATCTACATTATTTAGTTAAAACTAAATAAAATAAATATTTTCCAAATCTCACATACACACGCTCGACTATTAAAGCACCGAAATTTTTGAGTTAATAAAATACTCTAAACTTTTTTCTTTTTAAATTCAGTTCAAGAGTAATTAAAATAGTAACATTTTAAACTCTAACCATTTTTAATTTCAATCTATCTTTTTTCTCAAACTCTTTAACTTAGTTAAAATTTAAACTTTTTCACAACTTTAACTACTCTAAATATTTTTTGTAAAATTTCAACTTCAGTTCAAACTCATTTATTTGAAAATAATTCATTACGTAACTCAAACATATCAAATTTAATTACCGCCATTTCACACCAAAATCAATCAATTCAATTCCACAACACACATATAGCACCTCAATTAAATTTCAACAATTCAAACATAAATCACCCAATTTCAAAACTCCACAATTTTACACATAAACCACCAAATTTCATCTCCACAACACACATAAATCACATTAAATTCATTTTTCACAATCTCATACACAAATTTCTACCTCCACAAATACACATATAAAGTCCTATATGTAATCTAAAAGTTTAGAAGAAGTCTTTACCTTATCGATAACTTTAACAATTCATTACGGCACCGTAATTAATTATGATAAAATTTTAGTTTGCGTCGTCACTTCCAAAGTTGGCTCACTAGCACTGTAGCGCGGAGATGAGCAATTTTCTCTTCTATCACTTCTCAAAATGAAGCTCATAAGTCAAAGAAAAATGGAGGTTTGTATTTGAGTTTTTTGGGAAAAAACAATTTGGCTTGTTTTCTTTTTGAAACAGAGCAAGGAAGAAAGAGGAAAATGGAGGGCGACGGGCTCCAGGGTAAGTGTTTTTGCTTATCATTTCACTCATCACCTCACATCATTTCTCAAACCACTTTTTCAGAAAAATATCTACTATCGCCGCAATTCAATCGGCAAGTGAATTTTTCCGAAAAAACGCCGCATCTCAAAAAAAAAATCTTCAACAAAAGATTCTCCGTAATTAAATAAAATTATTCCTCGACGAATAATTTTAATCGGGACTTCAAAAAGATATTTTTGGCATTTAACTCAGAAAATACTATAAAATTGGCTAAAAAAACCTCAGAAATTCAACACAAAATACCTTAAAATTGTATAATTTAGGATTTAAAAATTAAGGGTCTTACACATTATCCACATAATTAATGAATTTTCCACATAGGAAAATAAATATCTCAAAATGGATTGAGGGATGATTTTCCATAAAAAAAAAAAAAGTATAATTGGGGAACCAAAAAGCTTGGTTTAAAAAAGGGAGACAAAAACTTATTTCTTTTTTTTTTTTGACCAAAAATGCATATAAGTTTAAAACACAAAGAGATTTGTCAAAGTTGATAACTTTTTGATAATTTATAAATAAATTAATTAATTAATTCAATTTTGGTGACTAACTTAGAGTTAAAGTAATCAAATTTAGACATCAAATAATGAAAGCATAAATAATTTGACGGTTGAAATAATAAAATAAGATATTAAGATTTACTTCACAAAATAATAAAATAAATAATAGCAATAGTTGATACATATATTGATAGTTGATATTAGATTCATTTGTTATAGTTGATATTAGATTCATTTGTTATAGTTGATATTATATTTTTTTAATTATAATTTAAAAAAAATTAAAAATAAACATTCATATAAAATATTGATTTAAATAGTTTATTATAAAATATTTCTTCTTCTATTTGCTAAAACATTTTTTGAATAATGATGTTTTGTGAAACTTCTCAAAAAAAATATTTTTGAGATGTATTACTTTTTAAAACAAAAAGGTGACTTTTATCATTTTTTTTAATGTCTAAATTGTTGAATGTGAAAATTTATTTTTTGAAATCATATAATCAAATCCATCAAAAAGTTTTCATTCAATATATGTCTAAGATAAGGTGAGCCTTTTTTATATTTGTCGGACCAGGATTTAGGCGGATTTCAAGATTCACTTTACAAAATAATAGAATAAATTGATATTGGATCTATTTGTGGTAGTTTTAAAAAAAAAATATTCTATTTTATATTTTTGTTATAATTTTTAAAAAGAAAATTAAAAATAAAGATTCATATAAAATATTGGTTTAAATAATTTATTATAAAATAGTTTTTCTTCCATTTGCTAAACCATTTTTTGAATAATGATATTTGAAAAAATGATTAAAATGAGAAGTTATTTTGTGAAACTTGTCAAAAAAAATTTTTTTTTTGAGATATACTTATTTTGTAAAACAAAAAAAGTGATTTTTTTTTTTTAATATCTAAATTATTGAATATAAAAATCAATCTGAAATAACTTCTATTACTTTTTAATAAATTTTTATAAAAATTATTTTTAAAAATATAAAATTAAAATCACATTTTTTAAAATTTATAACAAATGGATTCTATGTATTATATGCACACTCACGATAAACCATGAGGGAATTATATATCAATCATTGATTTAGTTAACTTATCAACTTCTAAGGAGCCAAATCCCTAAAGTTCTAAGCAATCTAACAATAATCTATCTAAATAAAGAAAATTCTTGTCGATAGTTCTTTTGAACAAGTTTACACTTAATAATAAAAATCTTAGTTTAAACTAAAATCACTGTCATAATTATAGAAACTCCTCAACAACACATCTATTAAAAAAATTCAAATTTAAAAAATCATATACAACATAAATATATTGACATTAGAGTTTAAAATAATCTATCCTATATATAAAAGCAACTTCTAATTATAGTTTGACATTATTCTATACAAATTTAATCTTAACAATTATATTTTATTTTAAATTTAAATTTAAATCAACACTATAATTATAGAGACCATTTTTTTTATTGGCCTAGTAGCCCACACTCACAATCAACTGGGAAGGGGATGGAGTGTCGTGGGTTTGAACCAAGACACTTACACTCATGAGAAACATTTATAGGGAATTTCTTAACACTACAATTTTAAGAAAACTTCAAATTTAAAAACATATATCATGAATGTTGACAACGAAACCTAAATAAGTTTTTTGAAAAAAATAAAATTTAGTAACGTAATAAATATATAAAAGAAAAATAAACAAATTAAAAATGAAAATAAAACAAATATTATATAGTAAAATAAGACAACTCCCTACCTCTCTCAAGCTAATGGCCATTCTATCATGCCCTTTTTTTATAAACGGTGATCAATTATATATATATGTTTGAAATATATGAATTAGAAAGAAAAAAAAATAGATTAAATTAAACTAATAAATATTATTAGAAAAATATAAAATGAACAAATAATATGTAAATGTAATATATTGTACAAATTAAAAATATATATATATATATATTAGGTCCTAAAATAATGGGGAGTTTGTTAAGATTGGAGTTAAAAAGTTCTTTAGGGGTTAGTTTAGTTGTTAAGTTTGTTAGACTTTATATTGTAATGGTTGTTAATCCTATGGTATATAAATAGGACTAGCCTCTCCCTTTAGGAGAAGGTAGTATTTCATTTGGTAGAAACTAGAGAATGCTCTAGTGAGGTCCCTCGGGGATCTTCATTGACTAATGTGATTTTATTTAAGAACTAAATTGATAGTAAGTGGTTAAATATAAGGATCTAATTGATAGTAAGTGATTAAATATAATTATCATCTTAACAGTTTAAGTACTTGATATTTTACCGAATGATGGATGTGAGTAATATTTGAGTAGGTATAGTTGGAATTGTCTCATTAGATTTTTTGTGAGTAATATTTGAGTAGGTATAGTTGCAATTGTCTCATTAGATTTTTTGGTTTTAACTTTATTAGATTTTTTGGTTTTAACTTTCCGGTTCTTAAATAAATGAGGCTTAATAAATCGGAGTTCAGTCGAAATGTAAGTAAAATCTAGTCAATAATTGTTCGAGTCAAGATTTGAACTTGTATTCTCTCAAATGATTTGTACAAGTCCACCAAAGTGGGCTAGACAGTGCGAACAACTGAACATATTCCATATGCTGCATCTCATGTACCACAGTACTATAATACAGTAATTGTTTGTGATTTAATGTAATAAAGTATACTATTGCAATTTGTTTTCCTACTATTAAACAAAGAAAGTATTCCAATTCTCTCACATTCTGATAGATCTCAAAGCTACCATAAAATTATCTCTAACTTCATTCAACATTGCACTTGTAGAAGATGGTTGCTGCTTTGGTGGGAGGTGCATTTCTATCTGCTTCTGTTCAAACCATGAGGATCTAGTGAAAGGATCAAATGGTAAGCAGATAATTGATTTTGGTTGACAACTTGAGATTAAGGGTTGTTCTGATATTGGTGAAAGTTGTATATTGCAATTCATTGTTCATTTTGATTCTTTTCTTGTTAATAGGGATGTCATGTCAATGATAAGGCCTCCATGGTGTATACACTTGTCCTATGGACACTTGACACGATATTGACACGCACCGGTAATAATTTGAGAAAATAAATTGATTGAATGTGATTAATGTGTTGGTCTTACATCGGTGTCAGACATCGAGACATGTCTTCAAGAAGCGGCAACTGCTAATCGAATCAAAGCCATTAGCGTGTAAATAAGCCAAGCTATTCACAAGGAGAGCATTATTTCAGACTGCAAAAATTAGAAGCAAGAAAGCTACTTTTACTGCTTAAATATCTGTATTCCTCTTCATAGACAAAGCTTTACAAGCTAAAAAACTTCCTTGCTGAATGTTTATTATATCTATAAGTGATAAATATGTTTTGAACCTTTAGTTACATTTCTGATAAACAATGCCTTAAAATTATACTCTTCTTTTTGCAACCAAAGAATGATAATTATGTAATATGAGCATTATTCAGAAAAGGTAACAGATATGTCAAAAGGTTTTAATTTATACATATAGCTAGTTCTGTTGTTTCTATAACTCAATAGTAGGTGAAATAAATCACAGTATTCATAGAGGTTTGAACTATCATCCACTAATAATTTGACATATTAATAATGATTAGCATATTATTTTTCTTGGTAAAATTAAGCTATTGAATGATAATTAGTAAATTAAGCTATTGAATGCAATGTAAAGTTAGTTTATTTTAAGTTGTATTAAATTAAATATATTAATACTGGATTTGATTTATTAAGTTTCTTGAATTCTGATTGGTTGTAAATACATTATTGACATGTGTTTTCTATTTTGAGACTTTGTATTCAAATTTTATTGAAATTATGAAAGCAAGGTTATTTTTGGTGGAAAAAAATATTTTTCTAAATTGTGATTATAACTTATAAAGTTTGCAAGCTAGAGATAGTAGCCTATGTGTCTGTCTCAGCTTGTTTTAAAACAAAAATCCTTTGACTTAGTTCTGAATAAAGCCAAGTACAAATAGTGTATCTCTACGGTTGATTTCAATTTTATAGTGTGAAACGATCTTAGCTGTCAGTCTAAACTAGACGACTGAGAGCTATAATTGTGTGACACAGTTACAACGAGGAATATGAATCACAAGTAAAAATGCTATTTCTTTTTGTTTTCTTAGATTAAATAGTCTAGCTCTACCTTCTTATCTCTATCCACATTGTTTAACACATCCTTGATTTCATTTTTTTCTCATTCATAAATGTTAATCAACAAGATTCTTTTCTATACAACATAAAACTTTAGACTATCTACAAGAGTAGTTTGTTGCAATTTTGACAGTGCAATGCCATGAATCTGTCTAATTCTCTCCCTTGATAGTTTCAATTGCTTTCCTATTTCCTCAAAAGACAAAGGAGTCTCTCCATTGAGTCCAAAGTATAACCTTAAAATCTCTGCTTCCCTTTTGTTAAGTGTGTTAAGAAGCTTCACCACCCCTTGCTTCTTTAGCTGTCTCTCAACCATCTTCTCTGGAATCATTTCAACTGGCCCTGGCATAATCTCCTGCATTTATATATCATAGTAAACCTTATGACTAATAACTCATAATGCACAGATATTGATACCGGACACAACACTGACACGTTAATACTGATAATAATTTGAAAAAGCCGGCCATATAGATCATTGAGTTCAATATAATACCAAGGAAGACATAATAGTTGGTAAAATTTCAAAAAGTAAAAATAAAAATCAATACACCTAGTACAACACTTATATTTATTAGATTTGTTGCTAAAATATTGGTATTAAACTCAAAACTTCTGGTGGATGGTCTATAACTCAGGCAAAGAAAAGAATCAGTTATATTAATTTTCATATTGATATAAGCAACTGAGTTTATAAGAAGTTCTTTTTACGTAACTTATTATTTGTCCTAGCACCTCCTTGAATGCAATTTCTCAAATGTGAATTTTACTTGTTTAGTAACTTTCTATTTGCTTAAATAGGAGTCAAGCAGCTTTACATATGCTTAATTCCTCATATGTATTTAAATGGGAAACTTTTAAAGTATATATTGGGAAGATACATATATTAAATTTTTGTATTGGGGTTTATTCATCTTTTCAAAATCGGTTTGTAAGGTGAGAGTGTCTTTTTTTATAAACTATTTTCAGACCTTAATTTTTTCAACGGGACTTGGATTTTTCCAAAAACCCCCTCTTACGTACACGGTACATCACTATTGTCTTGGTGTATGGATGATTTTGTAGGTGACTCAAATGGATAGAATCTGATACCATATTAGTTTTTTATGTTCTACATAATTTATTCTTACAAAACTAACTTGTAAGGATTATGTATATTTATAAACTTTTTTAAAGCCTTAACTCTTTTCTTTTCAATGAGACTCAAATTTTTGCCAATAACATACAAAAGTTTCTTGCAGCTTCTATTAACACAGTCAAGGGGGGACCAATAGAGATGATCTTGTTATCAAATATGTAGTTATTCATATAAAATAAGAATGTAGTTATTCAAACCTTAAGTGTTAAGTTTCCCTGATCAAATACAGCTTTGTCCAATGAAATTGGTTGTCTGCTCCTTTCAGAAACAAGTTTTACAATGGACACATTCACATTAAGCACCTCAGCCATTTCATTGTATGTTGGCTTTCTCCTCAGTCTTTTGCTCAACACATTCTTTGCCTCTGCAATTTTTCCAACCATTCCATACTTCTCTCCCTATAAATCACACACTAACCAAGCATTCATAATAAACAGCCTACTTTTAAAATCTTCTAGTAAACTATCATACAAGTATTTTATAGGAAGATAAAAAAACACTTTCAATAATAGTAAAAGTGTAAGGCGGTACGGTGGACCATCGTCACACGTGGTCCACACTAGTCCAGTACTTAAAAGTCACTCAAAACTTTAATGACAATCACAGCACTACTCGGAGGTAAAACTGTCCTCTTGTTCTTTACAGCTAAGACAATGACTCGATCGATTGTTGTCTGTTAGATAAAAATATAGGAAAACAAATGTGTCCCTAAAACTCAACTTGTTGAACCAATAACAATCATGTCGCCGTCTCATCCGTAAAGACAAAAAGAACCATTAACTTATACTTCTGAGAAGTATCGGCAATCATCATTAGAGTTTCGAGTGACTTTGAAGTATTGGTCTACGGTAGACCACCATTGAATTTTCCCCTTTTAATGTGCAAAGTTGTTTACATATGTTTTGGTCTATTTCAAAACTAGAATCACTAGTAACCTCCAAAAGTAAAAAATTAGCTGTACATTGTGAAAATTCATCAATTAAAAACCTTACCAAATACTTATCAGTCAACAGAGCTTAAGGTAAGTATAAGCTATTCATAAATTTTTTTCTCAAACTTAACATATGTTTGAATGGAAGCTTACTAAGGACTTATTCGGATAAATGGCTTACTTAAAACACTTATAGCATAAGTGTTTATCATATAAGTACTTTTGTACTTTTGTGTAAACTATTTCTTAAGATAAAATTAAATTAAATTGTTTCATATAAGCTATAAAACTATTTTCATAAGTTGTCTTGGAGAGTTTATAAAAATATATTGAAAATAGTTTATGGATATGTCATAAGTTCTCCTAAACATTCCTCACCGGTAATCTGACTAATCTGGACTTCCTAGCCAAAGCTTTAAGAATAGCTTGTTTAATCCACCAGTAAACATATGTAGACAGCTTACATCCTCTATTTGGATCAAATTTCTCAGCTCCGTGAAGAAGTCCAATGGTTCCTTCCTGGTAAAATAAACTAAAATGTCTAAGGAGAGACTTTCACCAAAGAGCAAAATCCAAAAATATGTAAATATCTAAGAAGTACATATTTTGACACGGACGTGACACAGACGCAAACACGTCAACATCTATAATAATTTTAGAAAATAAATAATTGAATGTAATCAATGTGTCAGTGTCAGACACAAAGATATGCATTTGATTAGAATTGTTGGTGCTACAGAGGTAAATATGCACCTGAGTGAGGTCTTGAAAGCTTAATCCTTTGCCTTGATAACGAGCTGCAATCGACGCAACTAAACCACGATACTCATGAGCTAATCTTTCTTTTGATTCTCTTGTATTACTCAACACTTTATCTAGACTTGTATTACCATGAGCAAGCCTTCTTGAAATAGAAGAATTCCCTTCATGTTCTGTCATTCTGTGCTTAGAAACTTCAATCCTTGCCCCTTCCTGTTTTTATTCAATGTACACTGAAGTCAATTCATGGCCAGCAAAAGAAAATTTGCATTTGTACTAAATGCTTATATTTATGTTTCTCACTCCAGAAATGTGTAATATGTTATACAAAATGAACTGGTCTATAAACACATATAATTGTATCAACAGAACAAAAAGAATTAAGGAAATATAAAGCAAATTATGGTGTAAAAATAACTATATAATAACTTTGCAATGAATGTTTTGTGTTGTGTGTTTTACATCCAAGGAATCACTGATATGTGACAACTCTTACTATATATACCTTGAGACATAATATTATGAATATTATTTCAAAGAGAAATAAAATTTTGGTACACAAAATCGATATAAAATAAAATAGTTGATTAACGCATTTAAAATACGTGATTAATTATATTCAGTAATGGTTAATGGATATAGTATGTGTCAGTGATACACATTAATCATCCATTGAACGTGGTTGATTAAGTACAACTTTGAACATGATTCATAACAATTTCTAGGTGCTTAAATCTACATGTAATTGTTGGACGCTTAAAACATCATGGTAAATTAAGTTTAAATTTGTGATTTTTGTCAAAAAAATATTATGATTAATGAGTTTTGTCATTTATTATATTCATTAACCATTTAATTAACCATATATTTAAATTCTTTTAACCAATCATTCTATGGTCGAAATATAAAAACTTTATATCTATTTCCATGCACTATATTATTTATATATCAAAATTTAATACCTAATAGGCCTGATTTACAGACCAAATACAATCTGCAAAATATAATAAGATCATAAATACAATTTGCCTATTTTAAAACACATACCTTGAGACCTAAACAAATCTCAGCCTCTTCTATTGAACTCAAAAACCCAACAAGTTCTTTCTCTCTTGAAAAATTGTTCTGAATATTCTCTTCTTCAACCACACATCCCAAATTTTTCCTTCTTTTTCTTCTCCTCATCCTCCTCATATCATCAAATCCTATGTTTTTTTCTCCAACCACCCCATTTTCACTCTCTTCCACAGCATGTCTAGCTGCATTCACAGCAGCATAGGCTAATGCAACTGCTTCAGTTGCTGCAACAGTGACTGATGCATCATTATAAACCAAATTTGTGCCAAACTTTGAGGAAGTAGAAGGTAAATTTGGTTGAAGTGAATGGTTTTTGTTTAGAGTTGGAAAAGTTGGAAGTGATGTTAGAGACATGGTAGAGAGTGTTGAGGTGTGGTTTTTGGATGGATGAGATTCATGTTATTCTAACTAACAGCTTGTTATGGCCATAAAATAAAAAGAATATTTGGCTATTGCTTGTACTTTGGTAAAAAAAAAAAATAGTTTGATTTTTATACACAAAAAAGTTTTTTTCTTCTCTTTCTAACCACTTCTAAATTCACACGCACAAAATAAAAAAACTTATCACCACAAAAAATATTCAACTTAATAATATCGGTATTTTCAATTAAATTAGATCTTATGATCACTCAATGTAAAAAGTTGTATACATTAAATAAAGCACAATTAATTATATATATTATAACTTTATAAATAAATATTATTAAATTTTGAATACTTATAATAATTTGACATTTACGATTAATTTATGGTATCAATTTTTTTATTGTGTATATAAATTAAATAAATACATAAATATATTTTTTTTCTCTAAACAACGTAGCAACAAAACTCATATAAATTAGAATCAATTGCAGTTTTAGTCTATTTATTTTTTATGATTTACGAAATCGATCTCTCTATTTTTAAAGTCGACAACTTTAGTCTCTCTTTCTAATTTTTTTAACTAAAAAATAATGACGTGAAATGCTTTAAATAACGTGACATATGATACGACAATTTAAAATGATTAACAATCATGAAATAGAAATAAAACGTCGACAAAACTTAGCTTTCAACTTCAATTTTTTTTTATATTTTTAATTTAACTAATGACATATAAATAATTAATGCATTTAGATAATTCTATATTATAAAATTATATGTTATGTCATTAAAAATATATCAATCGTCATTTTTTAATTTAAAAATCTGAGAGAGAGACCAAAATTGTCGACTTTTAAAATAGGATGACCAATTCCGTTAATTGATGATAATAATAATAATAATAATAATAATAATAATAATAATAATAATAATAATAATAATAATAATAATAATAATAATAATAATAATAATAATAATAATA
>NC_021164.2:23388549-23391609 GCF_000331145.2 Cicer arietinum | reverse complement strand
AATATGCATCAAACATGTCAAACATGTCCGTGGTGTTTTATCATTTGAGCCAAGAAAATATTTTAGTGCCACATCTTATTGGACAAGATAAAGGGTAAGGTGAGTCACCTATATGTGTGGATACGGATGACATAATTCCACTTTGCTACTAAAATTAGATATTTCCATTAAAAAGATTGCAACCTTTGTCTAAAGTACAAATATTATAAGCTTTCTCTAAGATTTTTTAACCGTACTTTTTGTTTGTCTATTATTTTCTGAAAGAGGTGCAAGATATATATAAAATATGTAACAAACCTGCAATGGGTCCGACCTTTATAATATCAAATATGCGGTTTTTTTTTTTTAATGTATACACGTTATTATTTTAATTTATACATTATAATAAAGCAAACTTGATAATTTGATAAGTTTGTCACATGTCAGTTAAATAAAGTGTTACGAATATATCAAATTTCTATTAATAGAAATATATCAAGTTTCTATTAATAGAAATATATCAAGTTTCTATTAATAGAAATAATATCTCATGCGTCCGTTGAGAAGTTAATGGCCAATTAAAAAAATAAAAAAAATGAATTAAAAATAAAAAAAAAATAAAAAAAACTTCCAGTTACATCACGAACTTTGTACGTGATGCATTCAAAATTTAGTGGCCAATTAAATAGAAATATAAGAAGAAAAAAAAAACTTCTATTTACATCACGACTTTTGTATGCATTGAGAATTTAGTGGCCACGACTTGAGAGTTTTTGAAGGTAATTATTTTTTAAACACTACTTTATCAACCACCGTTTCAAATTAATTTAATTAAAAAATTTATTTTATTTTACTAATCGTCTTCCAACTTTCTTTTTTAATTCTTCGTCATCCGTTAACCGTCTATCCTCAATAATCTCTCATTTTTTGTGTCTATTTTATAAATATCATTCGTATTATCTCATATGTACACAATTTCCTCTTAATTTTTTCTATTCTAAAAATTTGTTATTTATTTTTTTGTTTATCGTTATCCGATGTCCGACAAAAAATCAGATTTTGTTGCTTCAATTTCTCCAAAAAAGGAGTCATGGAATTTGGTTGTTAGAATCGTACGATTATGGTTTCTGTCTGATCTGAATATCAAACATAAATTTTATGCGATGAAAATTGTACTGATGATGGATGACAAGGTTTAACTATTTGTTTTATAAATTCAAATTTTAAATTATACACAAACTTATTTGTTATGTTATTAACTTAACAAACTTGTGTTTTATATTGTTAGGGTCATAAAATTCAAGCAACAATGCGAAAAGCTTTTATTTCTCGATTTGATACTACTATTCGAGAGTTGTGTACAACTTTTGTTCTCTTGGTGTTGCGTCTAACTCTGGAGCATATAGAACAACCGGACACCAATTCAATTTGAATTTGCAAAATAGTATTGGTTCGAGAGTTTGGTCATAGTAGTACTCAATTTTAAGGTAATTGTTTTTTAAACACTACTTTAGCAACCACCACTTTAAATTAATTTAATTAAAAAATTTATTTTATTTTAAGAATTCTTTTCGTGCCATCAACTTTCCTTTTTAATTCGCCTTCTCGGTCAATTGTCTCTCTTCCTCTCATTTTTTGCGTCTGCTTTGTAAATATCATTCATGTTACGCAAATCATTTTTAACTTTTCTTTACCAAATATTCGTTATTCACTTTGTGTTTATCTTTCTCCTCTGATGTCTGAAGAAAAAAAATCAGATTCTGTTGCTTCAATTTCTGAGCCATGGAGTTTGGTTGTTAAAGTTGTGTGAGTGTGGTTTAAACATAAATTTTATGCAATGGAAATGGTCTTGAAGGATGACAAGGTTTAGTTCTCTTTGTGTAAATTCAAATTTTAAATTATATTATTTGTGTATTAACAAATCTGTCTTTCATATTCTTAGTGAGATAGAATTGAAGCAACCGTGTGTTTTTATTTATCTATTTGATGTGTACCATTCTGCTAGTGTTGCTTCTAACAACTTTCTGGTGTATATGTAACAATCGAACACCATTTCATATTGAATCTGTAAGGTACATAGACACATTCAAAATGTTGACATCAATTACTTTGGTAAATATGTTCACGAATTAGGTAAATTTATTTCAATATGTCATTGTTATTTTATTTTATTTATAAAAAAAGATTACTATTTTGTTATATATATTTTTTTATTGTTTATGTTTCTAAATTTTGTCTCACAAAGATTGTACATCGTAAGATTTTTTCTGAACAGTGTTGCCACAGACTTATATCGAAGAGAAAAATAATAATTTATTTAAGTAAATATAAAATTTAGACTTCTTAGCCATTAGCCATGAATTCAACTATTGAAGAGAAAAATAATAATAATTTAAATAAATATAAAATTTATTTAGGAATTAAAAAAAATACAATTCATTACATCTATTCCACAGTTTTTAGGTTTTTATTGGAATTAATGATTTTTCAAACGTGCAAATTCAAAGATAAAAAATAATAATAGTTTGTATGTGTATTGTAATTTTTTTTTTTTGTAAAAGGAAAAATATTTTTCTTTAGTATTGTATGAGTAGTACCGGAATGAAAGATATTTTGCCACTTGATACATCAAGATTTGTATGAATTTTTAAATGTCATGTATTTCATATAAATAACATACTAAGTTGAATAATAAAAATAAAAATTCATTATTAAGTTACTTACTCATCTTTACATTTACTAATTTACTTAATTTATATATGTCATGTCCATTATTTTACAAATTCTTATTTCATCTAATTTAATTATTTAAATTTTTAATAATTATTGTTTTTATTTGTTTAAAATTAAAAGTATTGTGTTATAATAAGTTTTTTTGGAAAAAAAAAATATATTTTTTGGAGAATTCAAAAATAAGATTAAATAGTGGTGTTGAAGTCATGTTTTTCATCAGTAATATTGACCGTGTAAGAAAGTAGTTTTTAAATTAGATTAGGATTAGATTTTTTTACTGTAAATTGTTTTTATAAGTTATTAATTTAATGTCATGAGAATTGATATATATATATATATATATATATA
>NC_021164.2:23381668-23387926 GCF_000331145.2 Cicer arietinum | reverse complement strand
TATAATGTATATAAAATTTATGAAAATTTATATATATATATATATATATATATATATATAAAGAAATTAATATAACAATTTATTTATTAAGATCGGAGATTGTTTCCGTGCGACGCACGGGTTAAACACTAGTTTAATATAAATAATATTTAAATAAAAGCAAATGGCATGCTTTAGCATTTTTTATTTTAAAAATGTAAAAAAATTAATATATTTGATAGGAAATTATTTTAATGGTGATTTATCAATGTTTATTATGTGTTGGTCATGGAAATTTAGGTATTGAATACAAAATTAAGAAAAGTAAAATTCTTCTTTATTTTGAAAAATTATAATTAAAAATTTATTTGTTTTTTTTTTTACTTCATTTTATTTAAAATGGAATACAAATTATATGTCACAGTAAATAACTTGACTTTGTGAGAATGAGAATATTATTGAAAAATATTGTTCATCAACTCGATATGTCATGTTCTCTTCAAATTATATACGATCTTCGTCCCATCAACTCAATATGTCATGTTTTTTTTTTTTTAACTATACATGATCTTCATGTACCACTGATCAAGTATCAAGAACCAAGTCACAAACAATCATCAATCACAAACCAATAAGCTTGAAATTAAACCACAGACATATGATAATAACCATGAAATAAAGACAGATCTAAAATGAAAATTCTTCAGGATTTAGCTGGCTCTTTCGAGAAGAACTCGTGTTACAAAACTACGAGAATATAAAATAATTGTTATCCATATGCAGGGGCGACATGATTGTCAGACTCTCGAGTCAACTCATAGACTTGTTCAAGTTTACGATTCTAACAAGTTGACTCACTCATAAAATTGTTTTCTTGATAGACTCATGAAACTCGTGCAAATTCGGATGTATTCAAATATAATTGTGAGTCCATGACAAGTTCACAAGTTTGCTTGAAAAAAAAAAGTGGATTTCACCATTTCCTTGAATTCTATGGATCGTGAATCCTTATTTCTTTGTCTTGTCTCTTCGTTTTTCTTAAATCTAAAAGAATGTGAGCAAACTTAATGATTTTTCACTTTCTCTTCCATTCAATTGTTACGCGTTCTATATATTTGCTCCTCGCTCACGTTTTAAGTTCTTCTTGGTTTTGCTTCTCACACTTTGTGCTCTGCTTGTGTGTCTCTTGAATTTTATCTTCAATTTATCTCTCCCGTTCTAAACTAATTTGTGTTCTACTTTTTTGTTTCATTTATTTTCTTATCTGTGATACGTTGTTTCAAATGTGTTAGTTGTTCTTTGTTGCGTCTTTTTTTTTTTGAACAACTTTATTATGAATTTGTCTGGGAACTTTATTATAGAGTTTCAATTGGAATGTTGAATTATTTTAATGGTAGTTGGTGTTTTATTGTGTATATGTATCATTTACAAAAAAAAAAAATTCCATTTTTGTATTATCCATAGAATCTTCGAGTTGAGTCTACCGATTCTTCACGAGTCTATGTAAACTCGCGAGTCTAACAACCTTTACAAGCGGATCCTGGTTGGGGAAGGTAGAGACCATGGTCATCCCAAAACTTTTATGCAAATTTAACGTTCAAGGTTAAGTAGTAATGAACATCCAAAAAATTAGAAGTTTTAATTGTGCCTTTTTTTTATTATTTTTAAATTCACTTAATTTAATATATTCAAGAATAATTTTAGTAATAAGGGATTGAAAACCACATGGATTGGTTAAGATTATAGATAAAGTAACTAAGTGCAATAACAAGTGAAATGTGATTTGTGAATATCGAATAAAGGATAGGAGATAAGAAGATCACATAAGAGAAATATAATAGTTCGCTCAACTCGGGCTACGTCAGTCCTCACAATCTGTGAGATTTCCACTAATATGCTCAACACATAATGCTCTATATTTGCACTTTCTTTTTTTTTTATCACACTTGATCAATTACAATTTTCACCTTTCAATCCAGAAATGAATTTTCACATCCAACTTTCAACCCAATTTTTTTTTTTACGATCACATTTCAATGCAAAAATGATTTTTACAATCATCTTTCAAACTATAAATGATTTTTATAACACATTCAATCTAACATAAAAAGATATACTTAAGTTACACGTAAAAGTGTATAATAAAAATTATTTGAGATATGATGATTCTCAACTTTTTGTTTGAGATTTACTGAAAGCAAGAACTCAAAAAGAATGATCCACAAATATAATTAAGTGAGTTTGGAGTTTTGCTTGAGAAAATAGTTTTCGCAATTTGTGCTTAGATGAACAAGTGAGATAGATTGTCAATTGAACTCTTACATTCTCTTCTAATTAATCTTTGTTTTATAGATTAAGAGAAACTTGGAATATTCCGTTTAATTTGAATATAGTCATTGAACAATCTTGCTAGTTGTCAAATGCTTTCTTTGAAACAATCTTTTTATTTGCATTTCGGTCCATAATGTTCTTCTTCAAAAACGTTTTTCCTTGAGTCTTGAAGGAAACTTAGACACAAAGACTAAATATATTTGTTGCAACAATGTTGAGTAAAAAACATGTGCATATTATGGATAAGTTGCAGGTTCAATCCCTAGTTTCATAGGGAACTCTAAAGTCTTCCTTATTTAAACACTTTACAAACTATGTCCCATATATATTTATATATTTTAGAGACATTTTAATCACGAGTCATAAATCACTCGGTGGTTATCTGCCCCGTTCCCTTCCTTCAGGTAGCATGTTTCATTCCTTTTAACAAAAAATATATTTATAATCAAACTGGTCCGGTTTGAAAAAAATGTCTAGTGGCTAATTTTTACTGAGTCATGACCAATTCAATACCCATCAAGCCTCTCGAGCCAACAAGAATGGCGAGATACATGTCAAAACTTTATATGATTTAGTTATACATGACACAATTGATCCCTTACGCATCGTTATAAAATTCACTTATTCTGAAATTTTAAACAACATGCATGATGTTGCATTTTTCCAGGAACGAGAGATCCTTGCTCCAACTTTGGATGTTGTTGAACACGTCAACAATACCTTTTTGTCATTGATTCCAGGTGAAGAAAAAGAATATTTGAGTTTAGATTCAGTTTGTAAAATTGCTTTGAATGACCTACAAAGTCAATAGTTCACTACTGAGTTCCTCAACGATATTAAGTGCTCAAGTAGTCCAAATCATAAGTTAACACTTACAGTATGTTGTCATGCAATGTTAATGAGGAATGTCGATCAAGCTGTTGGGTTGTGTAACAGAACAAAAATTACAATAACTCACTTAGGCAATAATTTATTAGGGACAACTATCGTCACAAGAAAAACTACGGGCGATAAAATTCTAATTCTAAGAATGAATATGGTTCTGAGTGATCTGAGTTACCATTTAAGTTTATGAGGACACAATTTTCGTTGACTCTTTATTTCGCAATGATAATTAATAAGAGTTAGGGTCAATCACTTTCTCATATTAGCATATATTTTTCTAAACCAGTTTTCACACATGAACATTTATATGTGGCTGTATCTAGAGTCACATCTAAAAAAATATCTGAAGTTACTTATTATAAATGAACATGATCAAATATGTGACAAGACTGTTAATGTAGTTTATCGTAAAATTTTTCATAATGTGTAATCAACTATACTAAACAACAAAACATTATTTATGACATCCATTTTAAATTATAATTTGAACACATTAGTATTTATATATTTTAGAGACATTTTAATCACGTGTCATAAATCGCTCCATGTTTATTTGCCTTGTTCTTTCAGGTTGCATGTTTCATTCCTTTTAATAAAAAATATATTTCTAATCAAACTTGTCCGGTTTGATAAATCTGTGTAGTGGCTGGTTTTTACCGAGTTTGACCCAATCATGACCAATTCAATACCCACCACTTTTAGAGTCAGGACGCATTGTTTTAGAATGACCCGGTTCGGACCGAGATGGTATTTAAACCCGAGCTAACCACACGCACGATGAACCAAAAACCGGAGTCGTAGTTTGGCGCCAAATGCTCTCTCACACTTTCTCAGGTAATCAATCTACGTTCTCTTTCTCTTTTCACTCTCAAACCCTAAATCCTAATTAATCAATCATTCGGTCACGTATCTCCATTCCCAAATCCTAGGGTTTCCGGATACAACACTTTGATCTCTCACTTCTCAAACTTCAAAGTGCACTCACCATTGATCCCCGTTACTTGCAATGGCGGAACCTCGCCCACCTAAGCGTCCCAAAATTAGCAGGTTCGTTACCATTCTAACTCATCCATTTTTTTTGTTCGTTGCAATTTCGGTGTTTTGGTTATGTGGTTGCTTGTAAGTTTTGTTCTTAACTTGTTGTATGTTAAGTTAAGGAAATGGAATCGTTTTAGTTGGAAACATGAATTTGGTTATTTTTTTTTATGTTGTTGTTGTTGGTATTGGTATTGTGGAGTTATAAAAGAATGAACCTATGGGAAGTGGGAATTGAGTCACCACTTAGGCTTTGTTTGGGAGTTAGGAGGGAAAGAGAATGAAGGGTTTTTGGAAAAAGACATGAAGAAAGGGAAGTGAAAGGATGATAGGTCCCACATTGCATGGTGGGTTTACTTTACTCCTTAAAACTAAAAATCTCCTATATGAAGAATCTGAGAGTTTAATTGCTATGCACTGTTAGTGTAAAAAGTTTTAATATGAAAAACTCACCTCCCTTCCCATCCTAACTCCCAAACAAAGCCTTATGGTATGTTTCGATGAAGGTGTTTGGAGGAGAAACATGAATTTATCAGGCATCCTTAAAATCATTCTTCATTCATTTTTATAAATTGTTTATATTTTTCTTAGTTTAGAAGTGAAAGTTTTCAGTTCAATCATCAGAGTTTTCTGCTTTACTTTTCTGGGCTTCATGCTCTACCTATGGTGATTAACTAAATAAAAATTAATATTTATGTTCAATGTTCGAAGTGAGAAATACTCTCTAACCCCACATTATTTTGAATGTTTGAAAATGACGAAAGGATTACGGAGTTGATGATTTAAACTTTGTTTCAGGGGGGATGATGATTATATGCCTGGAAACATTCTAGAGATTGAGCTTTATAATTTCATGACATTTGATTACTTAAAATGTAAACCTGGGCCTCGGTTGAACCTCGTAATTGGGCCCAATGGTTCTGGAAAGAGTTCTCTTGTATGTGCTATTGCTCTTGGCCTCTGTGGAGAGCCCCAGGTTGGTTTGTGTTCTCTCACACTTGAACAGGCTTCGTTTATTTTTGAACCATATAATATGAGTACTTCATTTTCTGCAGTTGCTTGGGCGAGCCACGAGTATTGGGAACTTTGTGAAGCGGGGGGAAGAGTCTGGGCACATTAAGGTTACCTTAAGAGGGGACCATAAAGAGGAGCATATTACGATTATGCGTAAAATAAATATTAGCAATAAGTCTGAATGGTTCTTAAATGGTGGGGTTTTTAACACACTAGATACACAATTTTATTAAATGCTACTATTATTTTGATAGCAATTGTTAAGTCTGTTGATTGGTGTTAACTGTAATAGAAATGTTTAAAAGGTTTAGTTGGCTGGTTATGGTATCAAAATACCAAATGTGGTTTCTGTGATGAAATAAAAAACTATGCTACCTGAAGGCATATTGACTCCCTTTAAGTAGAGTTTGTATCGTCTCAATCTAAATCTCCCTCAATCTCTCTCAATCCTCCCTATTTCTCTTCAATTTAATTTAATTTTTTCAATTTTTTTCCAGTGGATTTAAAGTTTATATCATTTAGATCATGCATGTAAAGTTTTACACAAATCTAAAATCATTTGATATGTTATTGAGACTCAAGAAAATTAGCGGTGTTCAATAAAAGTGCATAAGATGCTAATTTTGATGCAACTCAATAATATATCAAATGATTTTAAAATTAACGGTACTCAATAAAAGTGCATAACGGTGTTCATATTGCACTATATTAGGTTGGCTTCACTTATTTTTGTGTATGTATTATAGTTCTAGAAATGGATGGTAGATATGTCTGCATTGCAATGTAGACAAACATCCTTCTTTGGAACCATCTCTTTGGGTTTTTATCATGAGTATTGAGTGTCTTTCTACCATGAAGCAGTTCTTGTTTTTTATATCATATATGATTTATGAATGTTTTGTTAAAAACAAGGATATCAAATTTCTGGAACAGTTGGCAAATTTTTTCTATCACTTGGTGAATATAGCTAGGGTTGAGTGGAGCATGCACATCTTTAGCGGTTTTCTCTTTCCC